>NC_068365.1:7803792-7901292 GCF_020536995.1 Dreissena polymorpha | reverse complement strand
TTCTAGGCACACTGTCCCGTCTTCAATCAATCTCAAAATGCATCTGGTTTACTGAAAAAAATATATGAACTAACTTACCTTGAATGTTCTGTCCATGAAACATCTCTTCGCCTGAGGCAGGATGTTAAGCTGATATTCAGTCGCGAATACGTAGTGCTGCTGAGAATCACACTGAATGTCCTTCACAAGGAACAGATCCGCATTGATGAAGTCTGCTTCAAATAGGGAAAGTTTTATTAATATTAACACTGTGCTGCTTTATATATAAAGTTTGAATATCTAAAATTATAGCTACGTTTTTTACTTTTAATTACATTTTCATTTACTGCGGACTCTAGAGTGTCTGGCTCTTTAGGCTCTAAAGCTTGGTTCACCGCTCTCTTTAGAAGGTTGACTCGGGGCCGAGCGATGTCCTCCTCACCACACTCTTACGTTAGGATGCTCTCGGATATGGTGCTTGCGTGAATGAAGAAGCCGGTCTTCGCTGATGCTCGGGCCTGAGGACACAGGTTATTAACCCATTTATGCCGAGTGGACTCTCCCATCCTTCTTAATCGGATCAATTTATTTCCAAAATAAGTGATGTCTGGTATATTTTTTCCTATTTTATAATTTTTTTCACAGAAATTCCTTTGAGCAAACAGCGTAGACCCTGATGAGACGCCGCATTATGCGGCGTCTCATCTGGGTCTACGCTGTTTTCCAAGGCCTTTTTTCTAGACGCTAGGCAACATTGGGTTAAATATATAACACTTAACCGTTAAGTGCACTTGATCTTATAAACACATGAACACAGGCTAATGCCTGCGTTTCATAACAAATCATTACCTTAGTGTGCGCCCGATGTCGCCGTTCTTGGTCTGGCACTGCAGCATGCAAGTGCTTCCTCTTCTGGACGAAGTGGACACCTCTCTGTCTGACGGTTACTGGGCAACGTACGGCTTTGCTGCGAGACGAGCATCGCCAGGTCACTGTTCCCGACTTCTTGTTGTCAGTCTGAAACAAATGATATAACAACTTATGCTAATTACAATGAAAGTAATAATAGATAATAATTTATTTTTATAGTTAAAAAAATACAAATATTCTAAATAATATTTTTTTTTTAAGAAACATGTACCTTTACGGAATACGTGTAGCCTAGGTTTGAAACGAGCATGGGATGTCCTTGCTGGCTGCCACGCTCTATTATGGTGTAGATGATGCCCTGGTCATCGAGGACTGTCTCTGACAGTGCCGCGTTGAAGCTGTCCTCTTGGATGGGTTCGACAACGTCGATGAAGTCTGTTATGTCGAACTCCATGCCTGTAAAGTTCATGTCGCCATTGGAGCGATCGTCTGCAGACAGAGTTGTCGAGTCTATAACCGGGTCGGCAGATGGGTCGAAGTCGTCAATCTGAAACACAGTTTAAACACATTGATGCAAGAACAATGAAGGCAACATCTTTTAGAGACGACAAGATTAATTCATATTTCGATACGATAGTCACATCATATGAAATATGTGAATATACAATTTTAAAAACCTCGTCATTTGTAATATGCATTTCGACTCCAGTGTCGTCTGCGAATGGATCATCCACTGCGTTGTCTATAACCGGGTCGGCAGAAGGGTCGAGGTCACCCGTCTGAAACACATTTTAAACATATTTAAACACATTGTTGCAAAAACGCGAAGGCCACACTTCGTTTAGTGTAGGAGAATTCATTTATTTGCTAACAATGCTGTCTTACCTTTAAGGTGAAAAAAATCATGTTCCAATGTATCGTATTCACAACATACGTCATATAATTTATATTAACAGAAATAAAATAAAAAGGATAGATTAAAATCACATACCTCTGGGACGCATAACTCTAGAAGTGTCATAGGGCTATCGTAACCGACGTCGTCCTCGTCGTCAACCTGGGGAACTGAGGCCTATGTAGAAATTGTGCCATGTGAACACGACATGTACTACCAAGATTTCGTTCTTCGGTCTAAGTGATTATTTTTGAATTAACGATGATATTATTATATTACTAGTATTAAATCTTAGGAACTATAAAATCGCGGTCGCCATAGACACTACCCAGTGAGCAAGCCCATATCGGATAGATATCGGAAAATGGTCGGAATATCGGCAAATAGGTCCGACGATGGGCCGACGTCTGTCCGATGAAAAATCATTACCCCACCAATTGAGTATTTTAAAGCGGGTATATACGATCTTGTCAAATATTTATTAATTAATATAAAATGTGTAAAAAACTTATTATACATATATTTCAATATAAACTAAAATAAAAGTTAAGAAGAACATGTGTCGAAAAATGCTAAATAAGCCATATATTTAATTCTGAAATCGAAAAAGGCTGTACAGCCGAATTCGCCAGCATGTATATCATGCATGTACGATGTACATCTAAATTTAGTTTAACGGTTCATTTGAAATTCCTGCAGCGATTTCGATTCATACGACACACGAACCCTTACTAAAAAGACGAATGCATCGGTTATTGTAGGAAAATATGTACGAATTATCTTCGTCACAATCGGCTCGGGGCGATAACTTGTATTTGCTGCATTCTATGAAATTCGTCTTAAATGTATCATTTTTCTTACATATTGTGTGTTATTATAACATATTTGTATCAATATATTACAATTTAACACATATAAAAATCGTATAATCTCGCTTTAATGATAGGTGCTATTTGTGTAACTAAATGTTATTGAAATTTCCCAAACACTTGGATATAATCAGTTTTGTATGTATTTTAAACAAAATCAGAATTAACATCGGCCCGATATCGGACCGATGTCTCTAAAATGCAGTGAATATATTTATCATAACTATGGTTATCTTATCAGCAAAAAAGTTTATTTTTACCCATTATAAAACACCATATATTATTTGCGTAGCTAAATGATTGCTAAAAACAAATTTGATACAAACAAATCTGAATTTTGAAAGCACACGTCCAACCAAATGCACGCGGGAAATTCAGTGTTGTCTTGCCTGATATCAAAAACGCTTGATACAAACGTCTAACGACCCGGAAGACGAGCTTTTTCCAAACAAAGCTAAATTTCATTTTTTAATTCAAATTAACGCTTCTCTAAGCACCTTGGAAGAAGAATCGGGTAATTATCTGTTTGTATTGTTTGTCAATGTACTGAATACATCCATGCATATTTTTGTTAACGTCAGTTATAAGTAAATTTAAGCTTGAACCTATGCATGCTTTTCTTGCAACGTACTGTAAACTTTTGTAAACGCAATCTAACGGTTAATGTTTTAATGTGAACAATTTTGAATAGGTTTCGCATTTGCAACCATTCTTTGTTCTTTAATGTCAGTTTCAACATGTATTTCTTGTTCAATTCCTTATTCTTTAACGTCATATGCTACATGCATTTCTTGTTCCATTCATTTTTTATAACCATATTAGTAATTGTTTAACTTGTATGCTTAGATTTTTTTTAAAGTTTGCATACCACCTCAAATATTTTTGAAGTCCATTGACCTATTGCCTTGAAACTAAGCACACTTGTTTATCATCATGACCTCAACCACCAGACAAGAGAAGATAACTCTGTCAGTTATTTGTAGAAATTATGCCCCTTTTTCGACTAAATACTTCTGATATTATCAAGCACTGATAACAGTCCAGCAGGCTGTTTTACTGATAGCTCTTGTTGGCCTGTAAATTAATTTGATGATTATGGAATTTCTATACATCCAGTACCATCTGCTCTTGATAGCTATACTTTTTTTGTTAAGGGGTGTTGCGGCAGTTTATTTAACCGAGAATAGTATTATAGCAACACCGATGATCATATTATCACAACTCAATATTTTTGTTAGCAGTATCATCAGAAATGACCGAGTTGGTTCATAATTCAATTGTCAGTGGTTCAATCCCAGGTGGGGTTAACTTTTTTTTATACTTTTTTTAGTTCACCTGATTGCTCAGGTGAGCTTTTGTGACCGGTCTTTGTCCGTTGTGTCCGTCCGTCCGTCCGTTCACATTTGCTCGTAAACACTCTAGAGGCCACATTTCTTGTCCCATCTAAATGAAACTTGGTCAGAAGCTTTGTCCCAATGAAAGCTCGGCCGAGTTCGAAACTGGGTTGTTCCGGGTCAAAAACTAGGTCACTAGGTCAAAAAAAGAGAAAAACCTTGTTAACACTGTAGAAGTCACATTTTATGCCCAGTCTTCATGTAACTTTGTCAAATTTTTTGTTTTAATGATATCTTGGTTGAGTTCAAAAGTGGTTCCGATCCGTTGAAAAACATGGCCGCCAGTGGGCGGGGCAGTTTTCCTTATTTGGCTATAGAAAAACCTTGTTAACACTCTGGAATTCACATTTTTTGCCCAATCATCATGAAAGTTGGTCAAAACATTGGTTCAATTGATGTCTCGGACAAGTTCGAAAATGGTCGAGATCAGTGAAAAAACATGGCCGCCAGTGGTATATAGTGGCAGTTTTCCCTATTTGGCTATAGAGAAACCATGTAAACACTCTAGAAGTCCCAATTTTTTCCCAATCATCATGAAAATTGGTCAAAAAATTGGTTTTATTGATATCTCGGACGAGATCGGTGAAAAAACATGGCCGCCAGTGGGCGGGGCATTTTTTTCTATATGAATATAGAGAAGTCACATTTTTGGCCCAATTTTCATGAAATTTGCTCAGAACATTTGTTTCCTTGATACGAGAGTTAAGTTCAAAAATGGTTCCGGTCAGTTGAATAACATGGCTGCTGGGAGGGGGGCAGTTTTCTCATCATGCCCCCCCCCCCTTCGAAAAATAGGGGGTATATTGTTTTGCTCATGTCGGTCGGTCCGTCCACCAGATGGTTTCCGGATGATAACTCAAGAGCGTTAATGCCAAGGATCATGACACCTCATAGGTACATTGATCATGACTCGCAGATGACCCCTATTGATATTCAGGTCACTAGGTCAAAGGTCAAGGTCACGATGACCCAAAATAGTAAAATGGTTTCCGGATGATAACTCAAGAACGCTTTTGCCTAGGATCATGAAACTTCATAGATACATTGATCATGACTCGCAGATGACCCCTATTGATTTTCAGGTCACTAGGTCAAAGGTCAAGGTCACAGTGACCCAAAGCAGTAAAATGGTTTCCGGATGATAATTCAAGAAAGCTTATGCTTAGGATCATGAAACTTCATAGATACATTGATCATGATTCGCAGATGACCCCTATTGATTTTCAGGTCACTAGGTCAAAGGTCAAGGTCACGGTGACCCGAAATAGTAAAATGGTTTCCGGATGATAACTCAAGAACGCTTAGGCCAGGATCATGAAACTTCATAGGTAGATTGATCATGACTCGCAGATGACCCCTTTTGATTTTCAGATCACTATATCAAAGGTCAAGGTCACGGTGACCCGAAATAGTAAAATGGTTTCCAGGTGATAACTCAAGAACGCTTATGCCTAGAATCATTAAACTTCATAGTTACATTGATCATGACTCGAAGATGACCCCTATTGATTTTCAGATCACTAGGTCAAAGGTCAAGTTCACGGTGACCTGAAACAGTAAAATGGTTTTCGGATGATAACTCAAGAATGCTTATGCCTAGGATCATAAAACTTGATAGGTAGATTGATCATGACTCGCAGATGATCCCTATTGATTTTCAGGTCACTAGGTCAAAGGTCAAGGTCACGGTGACCTGAAATAGTAAAATGGTTTCTGGATGATTACTCAAGAACGCTTATTGCTAGGATCATGAAACTTCATAGGTATTTTGATCATGACTGTCAGATGACCCCTATTGATTTTCAGGTCACTAGGTCAAAGGTCAAGGTCACAGTGACAAAAAACATATTCACACAATGGCTGTCACTACAACGAAGAGCCCATATGGGGGCATGTTTTACAAACAGCCCTTGTTATTCTTTTTATATTGTGTGTATTAATTATGAAATGTGCCAAATTACTTTACAACCTAACCATTCTTCAGTTTGGTATTTTATTATAAATGTATATTCATCTCTTGTTAGTGCCAAATAATTATACTTAAAGCTCATGATATTTGTATGATTGCAGTTAACCGTCAATGTCATTGTTGATTGCATACCATGTTAGTGTTGATTGCATACCATGTCAGTGTTGATTGCATACCGTCCATGCAACTTTATGTATTTTTGTGCTGTATTTTCAAAACAACAACTGCATTTGCACTATAGTTTCACCATTTTCAAGTTTTCATATTCAAAAAATAAAGGAAAGCTTGTTTAAGGTTTTTATACCACTCCACTTAATTTTTGTTGTCATTAAAGGTATTGCTTTAGATATATAGTTGTTTAGCACCCTTACCCTTTTTTTGGCAAGAGTATATAACTGTGTCAAGACTTTTGCTGAGTTCTGGGAAATAGTTTCTAATTATCCATACCAATCATTATCTGTCAACAATTTGTTTTAATTATGTTCCTGTTTTACTTCTAGCAAGGAATCTCGATGAAGTTTTATTGTACAACACCTTGTTTTCTGATCAGTTTCAAATATTGCTGTGAAACTTGGAAATGTTGGTGACTTTAAAACTAATTCCTTTTAAGGGATACATATCTAGTGTTTTATTAGTGACGATATTAATATTACTTCAACTTAAGCCCCCACAAAAGTTACAACTTAAGATCCCACACAAGTTACTTTCAAACCTTTCCCAATATTGCTTCGAATCTTTTATTATCTGTACTTGTTCCTCATTACAGCTCCTATCTTAAGGCAAGAACACATATATCTGTAACATAGTTTGACCAAAATTGTAAAGAGTTGTTACTTACAATTTCTACCGTAAGGATGCTGAATTTTGTTACTTTTGTTATATACTTTGAATTAGTATTTTTAGTGCAATTTTTCAAAAAAGATGCGAGTTCTGTCCAGTTGACAGCTCTTGTTTGTTATTTTGTGTAACTCTTTAAAGATGATTTTCAACCTTAAATCTGATATTGATGTGAAAGTTTTTTTTTAAAGCATGCTCTTTAGTTGTAAACAATCTTATATACAGTCCTTGTTTTATATACCATCCATATACAAAACCTTATTTTTTGTTGCTGAATGATCAGTATTATAAGCATGCCTAGCTGTAATTCAGGAATAGGAGTTGAATATATTGTGCATTTGTTAAAATAATTTCTGTATATCTTTCACTACTATTTTGTTGTGGTTTTATAATATTCTAGTTAATTCCAGAGACGGCTAGTATATATATATAGCAGTAGTAAACAATACCAAACCGATAATGAACCGATGTTTACCCAATATTCAGAATGGTATCGGTTAGATATCCCTTTTAGTACTGATGCGATATCGGACCGATGTCCAAAAATGTCGTACCAATGACGGATAGACGACTAAAATGATAGCTGTCCGATATAGGACTGATGGATAACCGACAAGATATCGGACCGACTTGAAACCGATGGGCAAAACGATATCGGTTAGGTGTTGTTTACGATATCTATCCGATATAGACAATACATCGGTCCGATGATGGCCCGATATAGTTTTTGCTGACTGGGTAAGTACTGGTTTATCACAGGAAACCACTAAGACCACTTGCCATACGTGCTCATACAATGATTGATGTATTTTATACTTTATATAAGCAATCCTCGTAGTTTCAACAACAGAACTCTCCCAAATTATTCAATCGTTACGCGTTGCAACGCTTTATAATTTTCAGGTTTTTTAAATCGTCAAAAGATGCATATGATGGCTATTTTAGAGCATGGTTAATGTTCAGTTTTACTGTTGTCTCAGAAATATCATAGCTAAAACGAAAATTTGCGAATCTGAAACAACTTGTTTAGCTCACCTGAGCACTTATGAGCACGTTGTGCTCATAAGTGTGCTTTTGTGATCGCCTTTTGTCCGTCGTGCGTCGTCCGTCGTACGACGTCAACATTTTGCCTTGTGAACACTCTAGAGGCCTTATTTATTGTCCGATCTTCATGAAACTTGGTCAGAACATTTGTCCCATTGATACCTCGACTGAGTTCGAAACTGGGTCATGCTGGATCAAAAACTAGGTCACTAGGTTAAAAAAAAGAAAAACCGTGTGAACACTATAGAAGTTACATTCGATGCCCAATCTTCATGTAACTTTGTCAAAATGGTTGTCTAAATGATATGTTGAGTTCAAAAATGGTTCCGGTCCGTTGAAAAACATGGCCGCCAGAGGGCGGGGCAGTATTCCTTATATGGCTATAGAGAAATCTTGTGAACACTCTAGAAGTCACAATTTTTGCCCAATCATCATGAAACTTGGTCAAAACATTGTCATATCTCGGACGAGTTCGAAAATGGTCCAGATCGGTGAAAACACATGGCCGCCAGCGGGCGGGGCAGTTTTCTCTACATGTAGTTAGTGAAAACATGTGAACACTCTGGAAGTCCCATTTTTGGTCCAATCTTCATGCAATTTGGTCAGAACATGTGCTTTCTGGATATGACGGTTGAGTTTGAAAATGGTTCGGATCGGTTAAAAAAACATGGCCGCCAGGGGGGTCATTTTCCTTATATTTATATAGTAAAAAAAGCTTGTGATATATATATATATATATATATATATATATATATATATATATATATATATATATATATATATATTCATTGTTTCATGAAATTGTGAATAAAAGCAAAACGATTAAATGACCGAATGAATACACTTCATTTATGCCAATCAGGTAAATAACAAATACAATTCAGGGGAAGTATACACCGTGTATTAGCAACCTGCTGTGGTGATCCCTAGGCACCTGACTACTGAACTGGAAAAATTTGATTTACTGCCAAAATAACTGATTTCATTTATTGCTAAATTTAAAATTAACAACGAGAATGGATCAACATAACCGTTGCATATTTTTATTACGTTTACAGTAATCTGTTCTTTAAATAGAGATAGCTTAATTAAAGACGGCGCTAATAAAGTGTGAAGGTGGATATTAAGAAATAAGATCCATTATCGCATGACACTGGCAGTATAGCATGTAGTTTTGTAGTACAGAAAATGTACGTTAAATCTTCGCGTGCGAACAAAACTCGATATATAATTAAAGGCGTTTAGCTGCCTGTTTGGGTTGCCGACGCAGAGTAATGGAACAATGTGTTTGTTGATTTGCGTGAACAAGTTTATGTTGTTAGATAAAAATGTGTAATAAAATCTTATTAGAACATCTAAATACTCATTAAATCCCTTTTGTTTTAGTCAATAATCTTTAGTATTCTCGAGTAATGGAACAATGTGTTTGTTGAACTGTGTCAACAAGTTTATGCTGTTAGATAAAAATGTTTAATATATGTGTCCAACAAAATCTTATTAAAGGGGCCTTTTCACAGATTTTGGCATGTTTTGAAGTTTGTCATTAAATGCTTTATATTGATAAATGTAAACATTGGATCTAAAAAGCTCCAGTAAAAAATTAAGAATAAAATTTAAAAAAGATAAAAAAAGTAGACCGCATCAGGGCTCGAGCCAGTGACCCCCGGAGTCCTGGTGTTAAAACTAATTAGACCGCTATCCAAATTATTCAATCGTTTCGCGCACAGGAATTGGGCGCGTGGTTAAGTCATTTTGACCAAAAAAAAATCTGATATAATATGTATATATATATTATATCAGATTTTTTTGTCAAAATGACTTGGCCACGCGCCCAATACCTGTGGTTTCGCGTTGCAACGCTTTATAATTTTCAGGTTTTTAAATCGTCAAAAGATGCATATAATGGCTATATTAGACCATGGTAAATGTTCAGTATTACTGTTTCCTCACAAATATCATAACTAAAACGAAAATTTGCGAATCTAAAACAACTTTTTTCAATTTTGTCAATTTACCAAAACGTGAAAAGATCCCTTTAAAACATCTAAATACTCATTGAACCCGTTTGTTTTTAGTCAATAATCTTAAGTATTCTCGAGTAATGGAACAATTTGTTTGCTGAACTGTGTCAAAAAATTTATCTTACTATATAAAAATGTATAATATATGTGTCCAATAAAATCTTATTGAAACATCTAAATACTCTATAAACCCGTTTGTTTTTACTCGATAATCTTAATCTTTTTACATTGATAGGTTAGTTTGTATGGATTCAAATGTGATCTTTATTTTTACAAAGGTGCAGATTAAATCAATTTAGATATCAGCGACCCGTATCGAGTAATGTGTTATTCAATATTTAACACATGTGCAGATTAAGTAAATTACGATATAAACGAGCCGTGTCACGTAGATGTGAATAAGTATTTTAGGTGTTGATTAATTGATATTTCATTTTATCCACTAGCCATTCGGGCTACTGGAATGGTGAAGACAAGTTGCCCAGCAGAAAATTTACTAGCCCAAAGTAAATTTGTTAAAATATACACCATGCTAATGGATTTCATCTTTCACTAGCAGATAATCTATTAAAAAGTAAAATTGTATTTAGGGTATGTTAACCGTAAAGCCTATTGCAAAAACAATTGCAACACAATATAACAAGTCAAGGTAAGTATGTCCTTTATTAATCATAACTCTTTAACATGTGATAAACAACTTCATCTCATCGTCACTGCCATCCTGGAGATCCTATTCGTCAGAAATCATATCCTGTAAAACAAGCCTCCTGATAGTTATTTTCCAGCAGTTTACTCGACAAGTGAAAGCAGAGATGGCATACTTTTATCATACATGTTGACTTGTTTCTTATGCTGTGTTTTTAAGCATAGCTTATTAAACTCTGTCTTACAGATGTAGCTTTTCCTTCATCACTGGTTGATGGACCTGGTGCTGTCATGTGTGTGACCTCTGACTCATCCTCTGGCAGACGTCTACCAGTGCTGCTTGTCTGCCAAAAATTGAAAATAGAAAATCATAATATATGCTGCAATTATTAATTCATCTACCATGTGCTTGTGAAGTGAAGTAATATCCATGCTCTAAAAGAGTAAATAAAACAACTGTAATATAATATACTGCACGATATCATATGCACCAACAGATATGTTAATAGTTAAAATAAATAGGTAATAGAAGTAAAAGGAACAAACTATCCACTCCATTATGGCATCATCTTGATTGGATTGGGCAATGCCGGGTGCTTCAAGGTGGAGGGCGAACAAATCATTTAATGTATCAGTGCTCAGCTGTCCCCTTCTCTTATTCTTGATTAGCTTCATAGCACTGAATGTTGTCTCTTTTTTAACAAGTCGGTGGCAGCGCCAGCACCAGTTCCACAAGCGTGAACATGAGCAAACCTAGTAGTATTCATTTTTTATAAGAAATAAAAATCTATAAAACCTCACTTACTTTTCATACACATGGTCTCGCAGAAGTTTCCACTCCTCCAGAACAATTTCTTCACTGTTAAACTTGAGGACATCTCTGAAGTGGCCACACAAAATGTTGACCTTACTATTTCCATACTCTGGAAGTAAACACATACTAATTTTATTTACCAATATAGTAGACAAAAATCTGCTGTACAATACTAGTTCACACTTGCATTTCAGAGAAGTACTCACAATGAAGAGAAATTGGGATATTAAAAAAATCTATTTTTATATCTAAAGTTTGCTGAAGTCATATACCAGTAAAATTGAATACCATACACTAAAAAAAAACTGAGAAATAACTAATAAATAATAACAGAAAAATACAACACTAACAGGAACACCATAACAGGCCTTTTCCCAGAAATTTGCTAAGGCACCGGGGAAAATAGTCTTATGCGCTTGTACTGTATAACAGATATACCACTTCAATTTGTTTAATTTTAAGGTACTTAACTAAATCAAATGTTACAAAACTTTAGACAGTAAAATTATTGAACTAAAACTTTAACTTGAATAACTTTTGAATCTTTATTAACATCTCCTTTTTTGATGATTTTTTTAATACATGTTGAAAGATCACATCAATACAAATTGGTGAGAACATTGAATAAATTGAATAGTACTAAGGAACAGGGGTGCCCTGGTGCTTTAAACACACGTGGAAATGCCTGCATAACTGTATTATACGTTTCATTGATTGGTCATAAGGCCAATTGTTCTGTCCAGTTATTTTGGTAGCCTCAATGACTTGGTCCTTCTGCGGAAAGCTTCCTCAATTTTATCTATGACAGAGTCAACACTTTTTTTCCAGCACAGGATGTGGTCTCTGACCTCTAAATGTCAACTCAATGCCATCATAAGCTTTGTCAGAGAGGACTTGCTCAACGTCAGCTAAACACTGTTTTTTTAAAGCTCTTAATGTATTATTAAAACGTGTTAGCACTAAATATTTTAGCATACTTACGACTTCAAGGTCAGCAGGCCTTTCATGGTTACAGCTACCCTATAGTAGGCATCAGCCAAGGATACCTCCTGCTTCTGTAGGTACTTCGACAGTCTAATCAACATTGAAACCACGGCCTTAATATAATGAAAATAATTTAATAATGACAGCATTTACATGGGAAAGAATTCAGTTGTGCATGTATGATCCAACAGCCAGTATTTAAAAGCAAGTTAAATATTTCATTTTGTCAAATTTTCGTTTATAAAATTAATAAATGAATATCAATAATAAAATTAGCAAATATAATAAGATAGCAATGCTTGTTATATCTAAATACATTTAAATTAATATCAAACTAGAAAAATTACCTTGAGCTGTAGCAAGTAAAGGATCAAAAAGCCATCTGTAGCCACTTGGCAAACCACTCTGCCTTGGCATTGTCATGGGATGACGTCTGAAGCTGGTACACTAGTGCTCTGTAGCCTTTAAAGAAGGCTGACAGTGAACGGTCCAAGTGTGGCAACCATCTGGTCCCACAGATGCGTGTAGGCATTATAGATGCCTTGAATTCCATCATGACGAATGCTCTCTGGAGCGATTTGTTTTGTTTAGGCGACTTGTGGTACAAGTAATACAGTCCAATAAAGTAGAGTCATACTATTTTCATACATGTTTATGTTTGTCAATTTTACGGCATCTTTGAATGCCAGTTCGAATCGGTGAGCTTGACAGTGTGTAGCTTCTAAGTGTGGCCGTTCTGCTTTCAACAGTGTTGCAAGTCCAGTCTTGTGACCTGAAATTTGAAATATGAACTAATTATTTTAAAGGAACTATGACAACAAACACGTAGATTACAATTTTAATTTAATGTGTTTTGTATTTAATAAGATTAAATGGGAAGACATATTCATTGAATAAACCAAATAAATAAAAAACAAGAACAGACAATTGATAAACATAAATAATGAACTTGTTTGGAAAAAAAAAACCGACTGAGGTATCGAACTTAGACTTTAGGGTCATTCAAGAGTATTTTGCACGAGACAGCGTCTAAACCAACTGCGCTCTTGTGACATAAAAGATCACTGATGGCTTCATTACAATGACATTCTCGCTCAAAAGCATGACGTCAAAATGTTAACAAGAAACATGACAAAATAAACAAGAAAAGGGCCTAATAAACAAAAATAAATAAATAAAATGTGTTTAATTTCAAAATGCGTAAATACCTTTCCTTTCAAATAAAATTATTTAAAACTGTAAATATATGCTGTTTTTTTATTTTATTTACTTCCCCATTGGGGCGCTTCAACATGCCATAGCCTCTTTAAGCGATTATTCATTCAAAATTGCATAATAAATTGGTTTGTTACTCATTATGTTTTTGCTCAGATTTAAAAAAGGATTTACCAAATCTTTTATTTGTAACACTTTTTTTAGCTTCTGCAATGTATTTATTTTAGATTTGTGTATTTATTTCAGATTTTTCGAATATGTGCAATATAAAAGCTATGTGTTACAGGGGCAAAAAGCAATATATTTAATAAGATTTATTCTAAGCTTAACATAAGAAAATTATTTATACCCTGCATATTTGCTGCTCCATCTGCAGTGAAACCGACGAGTTTTCACTGCATTTCATCTGTAATGTGAAGTTTTGCAAACACTCCCTGACATGCTCATGTATGTGTTTGCTGGAGCCAGATTCAGCACAACCTATGTGCAAGAATGTGTCCTCAACACGACCGGAGTGAACAGTTCGAGTGTAGATGTTTTCAAGATCATCTCCTGTGAAATCAGTTGACCCATCAATTGTGAAACTACAGAACTATGCATTTCACAGTTTTTCTACAGTTGTCCATTGCACAACAGTTGCAATAGCTTTTGTTAAAGAAGCAACAGCTTTGTCATTACGATAGTTCACACCAACATCCAATCCCCTAGCCTCATCTCACTAACATATGGTACTGAATGTTCTAAAACTCTTGTGGGTTTTGGCAAGTGCATGGGCAGTGCGAAATTTAATAGCCAGACTGTAGTGTTGACTGTTCTTAAAGCTTCATCAGCCTTACTCTTAGACGTATGATGTGATTTCGCCTCTCCAATCTCAATATACCTTTTATGCACAGTACTTTCTTCATGTTGTTTCACAGACTCAAGCTTAAAATTGTCGGTGCCTTTTACAAAGGCTAGGGACTCGTGATGTTTGGTTTTTAGCGACTGTATGCGACACACTGAACAAAACGTAACATTATTTTCGTATTTCAGCCAAGGATAGATTTTTAATCACTTTTCTTGAAATTCCGTGATTTTTCATAGTCATTTGTCGACATACGATCAGTTGTGGGCAGTTTCTTGCCAGGCTTCGCTCCAGCTACGTATTTAAGCATTATGCAGACTGAGCCTTATGCGCGTAGGGACTTACAACTTTGGAAACACACACACAAGGTTACAAAGTGTATGTGTAAAACAAAGCGACCCTTGCCCAAGCATCCAGTTCATGATGTATGTTAAAGACGTTACCAGAAACGAGAAGGAATAAATATATCATTGATATAATAGTCTTATCATTGTCTTACGCCGATAATCCATTCCTATTTTCTACTTCTCCAACAACCTATCAAGAACGCGCCCGCTGATTGTAGTCGGTAACGGAATAATTATTATTAAATACATAAAGGAGTGTCATTTTCAGTTAGTAACGCGTTAACAACCGCTGAATGTGCTTCTAGACCTCTAGCAAACATGTAATTGCAAGGACCACGTTTTATAGTAGGTACGTTGATTGTGTGTTTATATTTCTTAAAACATAGCGAGTTATAGATTGTTTTGTTTAATTGAACCTTATAATACCGGTGGTGAAGGGTAGTATGTACAAGTATACAAATCTTCGGAAGTAGTTGAATTGAAAACATATGTCTTGCGATGATACATTGACCACTATGTAAAGCAATCAACATATGTGTGCGTCTACAAATATGTGCATTCGTTTACCTCTAGCTTGCAAATATTTAACTACATCCGATAAAACATAAAGCTGTTATATAAATAATGTCATTCACATCGACGTATTAGTTTGTTAAACTTTCTGAAAAAGTAACTTATAATTTAGTATATGCGATTTCATTTTATAGAAAGAGCGAAAACAGTGTCATGTATTGCTTTACTCTTTCAAATCTTATTTATTTTTTTATAAGTTGAATGCAAGTTTATACCCATTTAAGTATCTAAATATATATTTATAAATCGTGTTAGATTATAGCGCGATTCGGGTGCAATTTCAATTGCTTCTGCACTGAGTTTTTATAAGGTTAATCTCCCACGATAGTAGCACCCTTTCCCTTTAAACGTATCGAAATTTATAGCAAAATTGAAGAACAACACATATAATATTTAACCTGTTTGCGTGCGCATCGTACGACACATGTTAAACCGTGTATGTATGTATTTCTTTTGACCTTGCAGTCAAGGATAACCCATGAAAGCGCAAGTACTTATTTCCAATGGGGACCTTTGATTTTACTGAAGAGACAGCAAGCAGAAGAGACAGTATTGGGATACAAGGAATCCGGGTGCGATACCGTAGCTCTTTGCGAATAGATTCCTTGGTTCTTTTCCGTTTTCAGTGTATAGCACCAATACACGCGAGAATTACCTCGGTGTCATACCAGCACATCTCTAGTTGGGTGGGTAACACTTGAAGCATTTCTGAAATTTCCAGTGCCCCGGCCATGACTTGAACCGGGGACCTCTGGAATGGTAGACCAGAGTGTTACCACTCGACCACCGCACCACTCGTTATGACGATATGCGTGCAACTAAAACAAATGACTGTCGACTGATCAACGATTTTTATTTTAACAGTGTTGAGTAAAATTGTATAGAAATGCCTTCAAATAGGACGTAATGAAAATATTGCGGTGTTATCACAGTGTTGTCCATGGTTTTCGGCCTTCTACGGATCCAACACTTTCGGAAGATGTCCTGGTGGCAATCGCATGATGATTTTTCAAACTGACCGTTTATTGGAATGTCCTCAACATTGCAACAAATTAGCAGATTGCATATGGAAGGGAATATCCGCCAGTCCATTCATGTTGCCAAATGACAATTACATATTGCTATATGACAATTGCATACTGCTAAATGACAATTGCATTTTTGCTTTATTTTATTTGTTACAAAATAACTGCGTTTTCCTTGCGTCTTTATGCTTGTTTTCTATCTATCAGTGAAATGCTGCATGCATATTTCTTTTTAATGTTTACTCGATGTATGTTCATCATGTATTTTTTCGAATTAATGACAAATGAATTATTTCTGTTAAATTGTTCATGTGGCTATCTTCTTGTTGCTGAACTATTATCATTTCAATACTTACTATTGCTAGAAACCGGCATTTTTTGTAAGTTCTACTAAGCGAAATGAATAAGCACAAGACAGCAGCTCACATGAAGTAAGCCGAATGCCGAATGTATTAAGACGAATGCAATCTCCACGCAGAGTTGTCGTTCCTTGATCTCACATACAACTCTGCGAAAGGGTCAGCCCTCCATTTTGTCTATAAAATAGATAAAACCGAACAAACGCATTCAACGTATATTTGATTGGATATTTAAGATCGCATGCATTAAATTAAGAAATATGACTTTTAAATGTACGATAAATCGTGCAAAACTTGCGAGTTTTATTGCAACTCTTTGGAACTAATTTATTGCCCATTAACGCAGATGGAATCATTCCACGCACTTCACAAATGTAAACAATTGAACATATTTTTTTTAGTGACGTTAGGCATTGCTTCGACGTGTGTATGTATGTTGGTTTCTTAACATAAAAAAACCATATAAATTTTATAAAAAATGAATTAAGACTGATATAAGATATCATGGTATGAGATGGTTTTCTTTAATGCAGTGAATGCAATGTAACCGTCGTGCAAGAGATTGTTTAGTATTCTGTAACCTCAATGATGAACGCTTGGAATGATCATGACATAAATGAGACGCTTTCATAACAATAGTCCGTTCTGAGCCCAACACAGAGGTGAATGTAATGTAACCGTCGTGCAAGAGATTGAGACGAATGCATTAGTAATACTGAATTCATACACGACGGAGAACCAGAGTTTTCTGTAGTTTTCGGTAGTTGTCGTAAAAGGTTAATATTAAGAACGGTGTTGTATTATACATCTACCTGGTATTCAGTCAAATTGAGCCGCGTTCTGTGGAAATTGGCTTTATGCGTGTGTGTGAAGTGTCGTCCCAGATTAGCATATGTGGTCCACACATGCTTATCTGGGACAACACTTTCGGCCTAGACTGGATTTTCTTTTTCAAAATACTTTCTTTAAACGAAAAATCTCATAAAACCAGAAAGTGTCTTCCCTGATTAGCCTGTGCGGACTGTACAAGTTAATCTGTGACAACACTTTAGGAACATGCATTTAATCCCATTTTCCCAGAGCAAAGGTAAATTGTATTTATTTCCTTTCAATATTCACATGACTTTATTTTAGGATCATACAGATTTTAAATGCCTATTTATTGTAAACTAAATATTCAGTCATAACCAAAAAGTATCATAAGATCTTTGTTAAGACAGGACCCTGAATTCTAGCATTTAATGAGGTTATGTGCTTTTCCCCACTTATTATATGTCTTTTATAAGTAAAAGGTGAATACAAGCAACACTATAATTTGCTACCAAAATGTTTTCCATATATAACTTCTTTTACATGAAAGAAGTTAACACGTGTAAAAACAGTTTGCCAAACAAAATGACAGGTAACAATCAGTTTATTTATTGTGCATCCAGGCATTTACATATAACCAGACAGTAGTGCAATCTCACATGTATATGTAGGTTTTTAACTTGTATTGCACCAGTTTATAGATTGTTTTGAAAACAATTGTATGATCATGGTAAAGTTGCATATGTCTAGTCATAAGCAGTATGTGTGGGATACACTAGCAACAGGACCAGAGGGATCATTGTGTTTTCAGATGATGTTTATGTAATGTGTGTTTCATCCTAATATTTATTTAACCAGTATGCCATGTAATACATATATTTTCTAATAAAATTTAAAAAAGGTTATTCAGTATTCAGATTATTTTGACAAGCTATTTCATGATGGATGGCTTCACCCACCGTCATTACAAGACACACAACAACAACATAATTGAGCCTCGGTCTGGGAAAATGGGTCTTAATATATGTGTATCAAGTGTTAATCAGGGCAAATCAGTGAAGACATTTTCGCTAAATGGAATTTTTCGATAAAAAAGTCTGCCGGAAAGTGTTGTCCCTGATATGCCTGTGCTGACGGTACAGGCTAATCTGAGACAACATTTTGAGCACATGCATTGGGTCCAATTTTCCCAGAGCCAGACTCAAATGTTAAAGCAATGCCCATTAAATTAAGAAATATATCCAATGACAAAATAGTGGTTTGCTATTTATTGAAAATCTCATAATTGTTCAAATAAAAAAAGATTTATTCATTATTTACAACAAGATGCAATTATCTTTCCAAAACAACAACATTATTTGCATTTCATGTAAAAGCTATTCACACTAGATGATAAATTAAACTGGTATTTATGATAAACAATACCATACTAAAGAAATACAAACAGTTCTCACTATTCCATTCATAGCAATTCATATTGAATTCAACAACAACTAGAAATGGCGCGGCAGAGGCCGACGCGTATCCCCACGCCGCATGTTTGACCCAGGGGCACCCCAGGGTTGGTAATGGGGCCATGCATAGTTGAGATTTACCGTATTGTCATAAGAGATATTCAGTATCAATTGGAAGTGAATCGATGTAAAAATGAAGAAGTAAATGTCTTCGTTTGAACATGATATATCTTTTTTATTGCGTAAATCGATTCCGCTTAGAATGGCCTTTAAGAAAAGGTATGGTTATGTGGGACTCTATGTGCAAAATGTTGTTTCGCCTAAAGTTGTCGCTTCTACATAAAATTATAAAGGGAAACTGTTTAGTATATTATGACCTCCAAGCAAAACAATAGGCGTTATGTAGACGGGTAAGTTTTTTACCCTATCACCGCTTTTTTACGGAGGATTCCAGAGATAGTCGATGTATCACGGTTGATATCGGAGATTTAAATTTTGATGTTTAGAGTGATCTCCCGGCAATAGTAATTTACGCTGCAATTTGCGCTGGAGTTAGGTATTTTAGTACTGGTTCCCATTTTCGCATTGTGAACTATTTATAATGGCGGTGTATGCAAAACCGAAGACTAATTCTAAATCAGAGACGCACTCACAATCGACTTAAAGCGGGTATATACGATTTTTTATATGTGTTTAATTGTAATATATTGATAAAATATGTTACAATAACACAAAATAGGCAAGAAAAAGTATACATTAAAGCTGAATTTCATAAAATGCAGCAAGGACAAATTAGCGCCCCGAGCCGATTGTGACGTACATATTTTCCTACAATAACCAAAGCATTCGTCTTTGTATTAGGATCGGAGTTAGTGTTCGTGTGTCGTATGAATAGATATCGTTGCAGGAATTCAAATAAACCGTTAAACTAAGTTTAGATTCACATCGTACATGTATGGTATACATGCTGGCGAATTTGGCTGTACAGCCGTTTTCAATTTCAGAATTGAATATCTGGCTTATTTCACATTTTTCGACACAGGTTCTTCCTAACTTTTATTTTAATTTATATTGAAATATATATATAATAAGTTTTTTTACACATTTTATATAAATTCATAAATATCTGACAAAATCGTATATACCCGCTTTAAGAAGTAATATAGATCCACAAAGATATTAACAGCTTGTTAAATTCAGTAGCAACATAGCCAAATGCACATAGTTAAACAAAGAACGCCGTTAGAACAAGCATTAATACAAATTCCAAAAGTTTAACTGCAGTTGTAAATAAAACACACGAAGTAAAAATATATATGAAGTAATTATAAACTTATCAATACGTGACAATGAGATGAAGTGTTTGCATTGCAAATGTAACTAAGCAAAATGCAACTACCATGTATCAGAAAGCATATGCTAGTAGTTAAAATGAGAATGTCATTTAACATCATCCATGGACTGGCGGATATTCCCTTCCATAATTGCAAAGCGTTTTCCTTCGCTTACAGAATATATAAGTTGTTTAATTTTTGTATTTTCGGGGCTATGGAAGACACTGTTACGCTAAATACCCAGGTGTGCATTTGTGTGGTTACATAATAATTTAAAACGTGTTAAAACAAAATAAAAGACTCGAGCACAACAATGTATATGTGCATCAGTGTTTAATACATATTGAACAATACACATAATCAAACGTACTCCTGATGCAACACTTTCATTTTATTGATTGCGTTATATCGCTGATTATTGGTGCATATATGATTGTTTATCCTTTATTGATTTAACTGACTCATTTAACAGATTTTTAACATGATTTTAAGGGACCGTCAACCGCGATTGACGAAAAAAGAAAAGTTATAAAATACCGTATGTTTGACAATTATTAGTTTATTTTGACTAAAATATAACGACTGGTATATTATATTACTTGAAATAAGTTTATATTTTCAGTATATTTGGTAATAAAATTTCGCGATGTGAAATCGAAAGTACATCGCGAAAATAGGTGACATAACGATAAACACACTATAAATAACGCAAGTAGATTGATCATTTTATATATGAGCCGCTCAATGACAAAACCTGCATTAATGACAAAAAAATCATTTTTTAGCGTTTTTCAGTTTCATATTGTACGTTCATCCACGAATCCAATGTTGTATAAATTACATGTGTACGCAACTATTTAGCGTTGCTATGACAACATTATATACGCATACTGTAATGTAACAAAGATGTTGACGTCGCGTCATTTTCAATCGGAATGACGCATTCATGACGTTAACAGCATGTAAATATTTCGCAATATCAAACACTTATTTAAATATTACAATAACTTGTTGGAAAACCCTTCATAAACATGCGCACGGATCGAAATAACTGGTTCGGTTGATGTTTGATACATGATGTTATCACATGCAATCAGTCTGTGGGTGTTGGACAGGTTATGTCTTGATAACATGGTCGCACAAATGGTCTGACAGTTATGTAAAGGTATTTCACGCGATTCTCTGATAGCCCTGCCGGTTTAATTAAGCACGGTTCTACTGAGGGGAGTTCCATGTGTTTCATGATGAAGAACTCTTCCTCTGGTTGGTCCATTGCTTTCTTCGCGAAAACCGTGCCGGGCCTCGATGAGTCGAACCTGAAGTACTGGTACTTCCTGAAACACATTAGCCAGAAACAAATCATTAAACATGTCGTTTAGCTACGTGTTACTTAAAATAATATGTTTTATTATTAAGTATAATAATTAATTACTGAGTATCTTATAATTATTTAAAATTAAGAAATAAACACTGCTGAATTTCAAGTGAGTTCTAACACACTGATAAACACTTTAATATTTTGGTGACTCACAACATACAAATATGTGTGGGGAACATGTGTGCATTTATGAATATTTTTGTGTATTTTTATACTTGTGAAAAATGTGTCGCTTATAAAAAGTTGGACACACTACCTAATCTACCTTATCCCGGGTATTGTTTAAAAAGATGTAGACAAGAAAGTATTCCAGTCACGCCAGCGCCAGGTCGGATATCAGACAGCCTCGTTTGCAGTAAACGACTTGTTGACAATATCCTCTAGATGCTGAATGCTGTCACAGTCCGAGCGTCTGAAGCGCATGTTCAATAAAACAAGTAAAACAAACCATGTATAGCATGTTTTAAGGACTTACATGTAATGATACCATTTACCTTGTAGTTTATTCTGATATCTTCAATAAAACTACTTATAAGCATCTTGTATATTAATGTTGCAAATACAACTTGTAAAATGCTTTGCATTGACCGTTCCAAGGCGGTGACCCCAGCTTTATTCATATTTTGTGTTTATGTTGGTTTGTATTGTGCTGTATTGTGCTGTTTTGTACTGTTTGGGCAATCGGTCACTTGCCTTAAATAAAGGACCAACTAATTGTTTTTAATGAAAATTCAATACTGATCCAGCAGCTGGAGTTTCACTTCTTTATATTGTAAAGCTTATGTTTTTTTCTAATAGTAACATATTTAATTCATTGTAATTACTATACTAAATGTTAACTTATAACAACGATAAGGTTTATTACCTGTATAGCTTTGTAATATGGACGAACCCACTACCCACCAAATACCGTAGATGACCCGGAACCTGCATCATATATTCGATTGAAGTGTGACGCCGTGTCAGGAGTCGCCATGCGAAGTACCCATGCACAAATTGATTTTTTGTTTTGACCTGAAAGCATCAACAATAACTTTGATCAAGAGGTCAAGATCATATCACCAGTAATCGTTTACTTCATGGTCATCATCTTCATCGTCATCAACATCACCATTATTACCATCATCATCATCTTTACCACCATCGTTGTCGTCGTCGTCAATATCAGTACACTTCCATCATCATTCATTTTAAAATCACGTTAATATGTTATGATCATTTATGATTCGCGTTATTATTATCACGATAAATATAACCAATACAATTATTCCAATATTATCGGTATATTATGAGTTAAACGCAATATGAAATTATAATGATCACAATGAAAAATTAACCCACCCGGACAACTATCTGCGTGTATTGTGCACGAGACGTCTTCACATCCATGGCTTTTGAGCAAGTAGTCTATCATCGAGATGACAGCGTTTGGTCCCTGGGCATTAGTTCCATCTGCACCGGTGCTCTCATTTTCGTCGATAAGAAAATTCAATTGACGTGATTGTCCATCAATTCTCCTTCCAAAAATGTGGACTTTTCTTAACGATTCGTAATATAATGGCCCATCTGTTGTGCATGGTGTGGTATACATACACTTTGCGCGAAATCAAATGTGAAGTGGTTTGATCGTTCAGCTGGACATAGATGCGACGTTTCTTTTGCTTTTTAATGAGACTGTTGTAGAGGTCTCTTTCTTCTGTCCAATAACAATATGACTATGTATTTCAGCAGTGGAAGCTAGTTTGTCCTCTTCCGATACTGAATCCATAATTTTCTTTCGCAGCTCCTCACATGTCGCGCACACATCGTCCTTAGGGGATGCAAGCTTTATATGTGGGATGCAGGCACTCCAAATTGACTGAAAGGAGCTTTTTCAACGACACCAGCCTATTGACAGCTGGCTTTGTACAGCTTATGAATATTCATTTTCGTTGCCCCGCTGTGTAGGTATATCGGTGCCGTATCGTCTCTCCCACGCGGAGTTGCAGGTTGTTGAATTCCGAATTCGTCCGCATAGTTGCATATGAATTGAATCACACGCTCGACATCTGTGAAGACCAGAGCATGTTTTGGTTATCATCCAGGATTTCCAAGTGAAAGCGCATCGCCGTCATCACTTCCATCTTCGTCAGTGGAGTCACTGCTTGATTCCGCAGGCTGCCCAGAAACGAAGAACCCAATGCGGTTTTCCATTACGACGCTACATGCACCTTCTACCTGGTCATTGTCGTCATCGGATGACAGTTCTTGAGAATGTGCAGACGTACTTAATGGTGTTCTGCCAAAATGCTCAGAAACTGTACCCAGAAAAATTTATTACCGAATATACTGAAAATATGAAAACTTAACAACTTTTTCAAGTAATGAGGTAGGTCCTTCCCCACGCTCTGGTTAAATAGGCATTCGTAACTTCTTTCTCAATATAATGCATGTCAACCCATTGCTCTTATGAAAGATCGAAACATGTGCCTTATTGCCCAATTATATCTGATGAAAAAGGTCGAAATGTTCAACCATAAATCCGAATACTTCAAGTTCCACATGGGACATATAGTTCATGAGGGTTGCGCATCTTGTCTTTGCAAATACAAGTATGTTAAACCCGTTATTAAACTGTTAAACAATATTTGGATCGTTCAGTGTGAGATGATACATATGTAATACATATGTATATGGTTTTCATGTGCGGTACGAGCTGGTGTTCGTATACATGGATTTCTTAATAAGCCTGCAATCAATCATGTTCAGAATGCTCTTCGATCGGACAACCTCCCTCCACTGTTTAACATTATCAACCGAATATTTTATTGTATGCATGCCTTTTACACGTCTTAGTTTCCATTTGTGAACGTGACCTGTTAACCTCGTCTGAGCCCATACCGCACTCTAAAGATTGCTTTATGAATTGTTTTTAATTGGTCAAGATTGCTCATATACATGACAGCCCTAGTCTATGTCGAAGGGCAATTAGCAGCCTCTACAAATTATATTTGAAATTAACGGCTCATTTATTATAATTAACCATGGAGATTGGATGTTGATATGTTTCAATACGATAACAGTAATGGTATGAAACGTATTAAAACTTATTATCACTTACCATATACAAAAATGATAAAAGCATAAACAAAAAGAAAATTATTTTGCTTTCAGTTGTATACTGTTTCTTAATCTTCTCGTTGAAGAGCTCGTTTATGGTCTCATTTTCCTGATTAAATATTCACGGTATTTCCCGAAAGCAAACGCATACCGTCGTTGTATTATTTTACCGGTCTGCCTTAATAACTTGAACATAATATGCGAAAGTTATTCAAACATATTCGCGTACGTGGATTTTCAAGCATAACACACGTAAACCGTGAATGCACGTGGTCCAGATGTGTCTTCGAGTAAGGAATGAATCATTTTAATAAATAAGATCACATTTAACAAAATATGAAATGCCAAATAAATATCTTGAGGCGTTTCACTTAAATCAAAATTATCAAAGTGCTGCGTAGAAGAGAAGTTACGTGTTGATATATTATGTGTATAACGTTTTATCTTGTGAATTATTTGTCTGCGCATTTTTTCCTGCACATGCATGGGCAAATACTGTTAATGTAACATCAGCAAAAAGTTACGTCCGGGTATGAAACATAATTTATTTATGTTTGTTCATATGTTTGGTGTAAAATGTTCATTGATGTATATGTAAATATATGTTTCATATACATTTAACTTGTTTGTCTAACTTAATGTGCGTATTAAGAATGAACTACTCACATTGAAATATATACAAATATATTAATATTTATACGAGTATAGTAATATTTAATCTAACTACCGACGCGAGTATGGTATATTCAAATTTCATTTTTTCCGCAAGTCATTGTCGTTAAGTATAGGTAAAGAATTTTTTTCGAAACAACACAACGTGATTCCAAAACATGTATCTGTAAATAAATTGTTAGTTTATCTACATTAAGGGATTACCATATAACATTTTAAAATGTTTAAGTAAAATACGGTGACACACGTAATGATACAAGTCGAAATTAATTAAAGTAAATGTAAAAAAAATGCATAACTGGGATTTTCCAATACCAATGATACGTGAAATATATAATTTGATAAAACTATTGACACATATCGGATAAGTAATAATATACATAATGTTATTAACGTAATCAGCGCCAATTATGGCCTTAGAAGAGCCGGTTACTTTCCAGGTCCGATTTTAAGTACAGATTGCGGACATGTCCATGGCCTATGATATTTCATACTGTAGACATGTACGTAGTAATGGTTTGATTTAATGTTCCAACAAAATAATCGGGGTTTGATCTTTATTATCACACTGAAGGTCGTAACCTGTCTTTTATGTTTTTCATACGACTTATACCACTTACCCTCCGTTTTCAAGAAAATAACATATAATCTCTACGCTCGGTAACCGCTGCATTCGTTCAGCACGTATATATCTGTCTAAAAATAGCCTTGTTCCTCAACACGAACCTAGTGCTATCCAAAGTAATTTTATAACGTTGTTAAGTTTCTTTGCTTCTTAAATTCTGCAACAAAAGTTTAAGCAGCAATAATATATCAAAACATTTTACAAAATAAATGCATTCATTATATATTTTAAAGAAAACACTTTTTTAGCGCGTTTTATATGTCAAGGCTAGTCGCTCACGTCTTCGCACTGTATCTACACGTGTAATGAATTGAGTGATGATTTCTTAGAAATTCGAAATTACTCCATGTTTTGCATACTGTGGTTGTTGTGTGTAAATATTTAGCTTCTGTACTTTTAGAACAATTCCAAAGATCATGCCAATTATTGGAATTATTTGACCATTATGAATGTGCAACTGCATGGTAGGTCGGGAGAAACATTTTCATTTTGGAAGTGTTGACAGCAGAGGAATGGACATGTTTTCCTGAATGATTGAATTGTGCATGAAGATGACTTGCGTGTTGCAGTGGAACATGTTACCAACAGGATTGAACTCCTTTTCGTTGTCACAGATTCTTTAGAAATTCAGCTGTAAATTATTATGAACTAAACTTGTTTTGTGCCCTCTGATTTGCATTATTTAATTAGCTGCAGTATTTTAGTCTCTAAATTTTGTAACTACGCGTTCTCTTGCAAAATTATTACTGATATGTTTAGCCTTATCAACACCGGTCTCGATTGCCTATGTTTTCGACATGTTGGCATGTTTAATTTGCCTTTATCTCAAGAACCATTGATCAGAACTTTAAACCCTTTTAAAATGTGCAGACAATAGCAATATTTTTATGTCCACAAGTCTATACTGGGGAACATATTGTTTTTTCCCGGTCTGTTTGTTGGTTTGTTTGTTGGTTTGTTTGCATCATTTGACATACCTCTTGCAATATTGAAGATAACAACTTGCTATTTGGCATGCTTGTGTATCTCATGGAGCTGCACATTTTGAGTGGTGAAAGCTCAAGGTCAAAGTAATCCTTCAAGGCCAAAGGTCAAATATATTCACAAACACATCTTGTTTTAAATAAATCTTTAGGAAATAAGCCTAAAGCTTCTGCATACTTATCGGGATTGAACAACTTTATGCAGAAAACATTAAAGGTTTGAACTTCCTGTTCAACATGATATTAAAAATGTATTATGCAGCGTTATATCAGGTGAGATCAACATAGTGATATAATAAATACATACATAAATAAATTAATAAATGCATACATACATAAGTTCTTATCATGAACATGATAGAACATTATCAACTCCATTTATTTGATTATGTTAAAATAAAATAATTGCAATTGTTATATGAGTTACTTTATTCATTAAAACAAGCATCATTGGATCGAAAGTTTACACATTTGTAACCTGTGTAGGCCTATTTTGTATGTTCACATCATTTCTAGTGTTACTGTTTTAAATTATTTTTAGCACGTGTTGATCTATAACATCTTAATACTTTTAAATAAACATAGACCTAAGTATGTCGATGTATGTCTCGTTCTGTAAAATAATTACTTAACATGTATACTCTTCTGAAAGAAAGATCCTCGTGGGTGTTGTGGTCATTACAGTGCGAAATCAAGATTTTCATATTACGCACTTTGAGGCGCCTGTGTCTGTATAACATTCAAGCTCAGCTGTTGTAAACGTGATAATACCTGCGGTAAACAGGATAATCCCACCTAAACTGGATCTTTGCTACGAAGTGACTTCCTTAAACGAAACATACCAACAAGCGGAAAGCGGACACTTTACTAGCATGACTTAAGCCAAGTTTTCCCACAACGAGGCTCTTTACTTACCCTTATTAGTGAAAACAATGAAAACAACAGATTGACGGCATTTAATCCAAATTAGTATCATCTAGGAATAAAGTATTTCAATATAAGTTGTATTTTTAAAGAATTCAAGGTATTTGAATAACAAATTGACGGTAGTAATATATGGACGGTAGAAATATACTGTCGTTAGTAATATGTAACCAATTTAGAAGTTTAGGTACCAATATTTCTAATGGAGCGAATCAATGTGAATGTTACACGAGATTTGTTGAATTCAGAATGCAATATCCTTCTCTAACATAGGAACTTCACCGCTTTTCTGTCAGACCGTTCGGTCGAATTATTCTAACAATATGCCATACGCGACTAAATGTTAAATATTGCCATAAATAAAAGACCATGAACGTATGTATAATAGAAATGCAACACTGCTGGAGCAGCTGGAGTTTAACTTCTTAATATTAATGAAATTAAGCATCGTATGCGACGTTTAAAAACAATATTATAATGAACTTACATCTAAAACAAACATAACATTTTACATCACTTCTGTGTAAAAGGTTGCCTTTTGACCTCCATTGTTTCACTAACGATATCTTGCGTTAATTCGGGATATGGATGTTCACAAATAAAATCAAGAATTTCTTTACTAATAGTGTTTCTGGAGTTACATTAGTCCTGCATTTGATAAAATCTAAATGCAAGTTCGTAAAAGTGAGAACACGATTTTTATTCATAGCTATTTTCAGAATATCTTTGTTTTATCCTATAACTTTGCCAATCTTAATATACTTGAATTGATGGGGGACAAAACTATATGTGAAAGACAAATGTACGCTGGTTTTCATAAAGCACTGTTTCATAATGCCATTGGCCAGACTAGCGGCGCCACTTGGGCAAAATAAAGGAAGAAATACTCGGTATAATATACAATAAAACCCATTCTCTTAACAATAAATATTGGTGTACTTTCAATACCGGAAGGATGTTGTAGCCGATGTAATGGTCATGTCGTAAAAGCCATTTTTACAGCTTTTACACTACAATTTCAAATTGACGTTATACATACGGAGCGCGCTTTTCCAATCAAAATTAAAATTAAAATAGATGATATTTTAAAAGGACGTATAATCAGAATCATAATATAATACTAAGGAGTGTTATCAAATATTATTCATGTACATGTTTGCATAGGTCAACATTTACTTTAACAAAAACTAAAATAACACGAACGAACTTGCGTCTGGTAGAAAATACCTCAAACAGTTTAAACCAAATTCAAGTCCTCGATATCGGAATATATTGCGCCGATTGTTTTTTTAAATAAAACAAAATACCCTGTGCGCCCCAAGAAACAATTAAATCAAGAACATTATCACAATCATTAAATCAAATATGTGGTTGATAAATATGTATTTAGTGGCTTAGAGATGATATTGCACATGCATAACATAATCATAAACTCGCAAACATATTTATTCGCTCGAAAAAAGTACTAAAAAAGAAAAATTAAAGATATATAAATCGATATAATATACTGAACAATACGATATTTAATAAAAGCAAATGAACATAGCGTAAGGCACATTATAGACCGTGTAAAGACATTGCATGACATTGTGTTATGCCTTTCTGAATGTAAATATATTAAATGTACATTTGTTTCATTTGCCCTAGGATTAAATGCTTGAAATCATGTTCACATTACCATTCAAATCAGTAAGAATAACACATTTATATTAAGAGTTATACATATAATTCTACAAATTATATACAAACTAATGAATCAAGATAAATTACATTTTTATAGACAAGTAAGACTGAACTTATAACAAGGACGATAATACGTTAACACATATACGAATAACAAATCTACATAAAGTCAACGCAACAATATTAAATCATGTTCCGTTTTGTGCAATTAAATGTTACTTATGAGGACCAGTCATAACTTTTTCTAGTAATTCGTATCGTATTTCATAATTTATGGACTATCGTCGATAAGCATAATAATTAACGTCGGGTTTCGGTATAGTGGTATGTTTGACCTGGTGTTGTTACGTATTTTAAATGTTAGACTCGGCTACCTAAATAGGTGGCCGTGGTGTAATGGGTATGGTGTCCGCCTAGAAACTCGGAGGTCGAGGGTTCGATCCCCACTGTGGGAGCGTTCAGCTACAAAGACACTAAGTACTGGTTCTAAGCCCAGGAAATGGACTCGGGGCGTTTCAAATAAGTCGTAAGTACTTTGATGCAATCGAGCTAAAATAAAATGGTTTAAAACGGGCACAAATTGTTATAAAAGATCAGTTTGTTTTTTGTGTTCAAATTGAGCAGCTTCCCTACCAAGGCTGCACAGTTGACTGGTAACTTAAAAACGGTAAACTATTCGAGAAGGGATGTAAACAGACCACAACCAAGCATGGCGTTGATAAAGTTCTCAAGGGACATGGTCATCAGGCATTAATTTGCTTCCGTATCTCAGTTTAAGGAATAAACCCAACATCATTTCTGATCGTGAGCTTCTGTTGTAGAGACAATGCTTGTTGATTGGTTGTGCAATAACTGCTCGAAACAGGCATTGTCACGTATTACGAGCGTTTTTGCTTGTTATTAAATATTCATTTTTGTCAGTGTAAAAATAATTTATATAAATAAAATGAAAATGATTAAACAAAACACAGTATAATTATTCTATAAACTTATCAAAAGAGTTCACTCTGTGCCATCATTGCATTCTTCTTTGCAGTGCCCGACTCTACCGATGCAGTAACCTCCTTTCTCCCCTTCTACATCTCCCTCTAAAAATTCGAACTAGTTTTAATCAAATGCTAGGGTTTATGGTAACGGCTATCTGTGAACATAATTTAGCAAGAACAACACAGAGGCATAACCATTTCCGCTAATGACCGCCCTAGGGTTCAGTGTTTTCAATGCAGTTCTACTACAATTATATTGCAGATCAGAATTCTCCTTCATTTCAATATTTTTTTGTCGGCGACTATAATCGAACCAACATTTTGTTTTACTCGGTCCTTATCTTGCATTACTCTATTCTAGCATCATGATGTCCACAGTATCATAGTCATTGTAACAATCTCTACAAAATAAACAATATTTGTGGTATCCTTCAAATCGATGTGAATGGTCCTCTTTCATGTAAATATTACATTTTGCAGTAAATACACATATATGTTTAACTGTGCAAAATACATGCAGAAGTATCTGAAAATTATAGAAGAATACATTATTCATAAAACACAAAAAAAACATTACACAGCATATTCATTCTTTTCTAGCATATGATGCCCTGTGCAATGAATAAAACGTACTCATGCATACATAAAAATAACAGTCCAACAAATCGAAAACTGTATCCGTCAAAATTTAATAATTTATGGTGTTTATACATATGCTAGGATTGCAAAATTAAAAAAAAACACTAAACGTAAAGAAAATCTTAGTTTAAATCTAGATAAGTTCTAGAAAATCATGAGTCAAAATATTTAGTTGGTCGAAAGCAAACTTCGCAGATATGAGTGCTTTAACAAACTGTTAACAAACTCAACGCATTGGTGTTCATTCACGTAAATGTTAGCAAAGCAAAACATTTGTATAAACACGTTGCTCAATTAAATATAACCGTAATGAAATCACTGAAAAAAAACAACAACAGGTTATTCCATTAAAGAAAACAAGCAACTATGTCTTTTATTGTATGCAACGCATAATAACTTCCAAGCAAGTGTAGACGTCGCATATTTTAAAATATTACCGTAAGATAAATATCGATACAACGATCACATATGTCTGTAATACAATAAGTTATGTCTCTTTGAGTAAAAATAAGCACTGGACTTTTATATTAAACTAAACCCCAGCAACAACTTAAAGTCTACATGATGCATGAAAATTCTTAGCAATGCGCATCCCTTAATTCAAACAAATATAAACTTTATATCATATCAATAAATGCAAATGAATGCATCGTATAAACCTCTCAGACAAAAAATAAATAATAATGGCATAGTTTAATCAAATCAAATTTAGTTATTAAATCACGAGTCGGCATTTGTTATGTAATAATATCACTATAACAAATCCTCATGTTCATGTAAGCATCATTTACTCGCGAATATATATTTAAACACCTAAACAACGACAATTGAAACATGTGGTTCGTCAAAAGATAAAGTCCTAGATTATAAATGGCTGAACATAAGTAGTGAATAGTTAATAAGATAACATCATTTTTAAATTCAAGTGAGAATTTGAAACGAATATAATATAACACACGAAGAAAAGGGGTAAAGACTTATAATTACGAGTTCAAAATAAATGTAACGCTTAGTACAATACGAAAAAAGTAAACTATACATAAATACGTTAATCGATAATATAAGTTAATTTCAATGCCACTCACGGCAGCAGATAATACTTAGTTTACAAAATAATATAAATATGCGTTGGCGTATCATACATAATTTTAGTTATCAGTTAGTATTTTAAACCTTTGAACAGTATGATGTACACATACATGTAGTCTCTAAAATATCTCCAATTTAAGAGAATTTACAAAAAAAAAAATAAGTTCTTACAATATAAAATCTGCAAAGCGTATGTATATACATTTAAAAGTATAATAAGGCCGTGAGCAAGATCGTACTGATAGATAGTTTCATTATTTGATTGCAATTTGTGTTTATGTGTTTAACATTACAATGGCTGTACTTTGTTTACCATTTCATTGATTCACTCCTGGAAATATATGTGTTCACCGCTTCTATATACCCACCATCTACACTACCCCTGAGTGATCCTCCCATGTCGTCTGGAAGAGGCGGAAGTGCCCTATTGAGTTGCAGACCGCTCTCAGCTATGCTGTCATACGTGTCCCCGTCTTCCAGCTCATGGTAGGGGTCAACGTGCACCTGTTAATATATTATGTAAGCCTTGGAATGTATTTTGTTCCACTTTTACCGCGAATTCGGTTGATTAAAGCCCCGTTTATTAAATTTCATCTATAATCAACGGCACGTGCTACGTTGTTAGGCTACGTTGTAAACAAATGTTGTTCCTTGTATATAACAACTTATATTAATGTTTTAAAACCTTTAGATTTGCAATTCAATATGAATACAATTGTAATTAAAAACGCACGACTCTTTGCCACAGAACGATATTCTGATTTAAAAAAAAAATGATTATTTGATCAGCGGTTATTTTTGGAACGCGGAGTAATACACTGACGTTGGTTACACTACAGTCACTATGAAAGTACGACAAACACTCATGAAAACGCGAAATTATCCTGTTAAACTAATTTTGTTTCAATAAAAAGGTTTACTGAATAAAAAGTGGGATAAATAAAATAATAGGTTAGTGTTGATTATAGATCAAGTTTATCGTGCTCGGCACGTAAAAATACCTTAACACCGGTGGTGTGTTTTTAAACTATCGGCGTTAACGATACATGTATCGACCATTGATGGTGTTGATCTACAATCATTATAGAGACAATTTATATAACATATAACCTCATGTTTTCTAAGCCTCGCATGACAAACCTGATCAACACTAACCTATTATTCTCTATTTTTGTTTTGAGGTTGTATGTTATCTAAGTTGTCTCTATAATGATTGTAGATCACCATCAATGGTCGATACATGTATTCGTTATCGCCGATAGTTTAAAAACACAACGGTGTTGAGGTATTTTCACTTACCGATGGGATATCCACATCGCGGTTCAGATCAGGAATGTGATCTAGAATTGCCTGGTTGATGTTTGAGTCTTCGATGTTTTGTGTGCTTGTATTAACAACGTTAGCAGGGTCACCGGTTGGCTTCCTCCGAACATATCGCGCTCCAAAATGTAGCTGCACGTTAACTCTGATTCTGCAGTAAACAATTTGATCGGAAACCATTCTTTGACAAATATTGACCAAATGAGATGGTTTTTATCTATAGTTCTGTGGAAAATGTATATTAAGTCAGTAAGTACCACAATGTGATCAGCAACTAATCAAGAAAGAACGGGACAACAATCATACAAATCGATTATTTTTATTTTTTAACTGACCAATGGCTATAAAACAATAGCATTTTCATATTTATTCTATTTACTGGCGTTTCCTTCGCATCAAGTAAGTACAGACAACCGCCATTACAGCTCCACAAAGCAGGCCACTGACGACCGACGGAACAGCTATTTTAACGGCTAGTAACGTCCTATCAGATTTGTCCTCGGGTGCCCCCTTGCTTTTGGCGCCTTGTGTCGTTAATTGTGCAGATGTTTCGGTAACAAGATCAGATATGTCTCGCGGTGTTCCTTGACTTGAGACAAGTGGTGTCGTCAATTGTTCAGATGCTTCTTGAGCTACTGGTTGAAAACATGCCAAAACCTAGCGAGATTAATGTGGCACTTTATATAAGTATTAAACGACAGCTTTAAAATCATTGTTGGTATGTTTATTGTTTTAATATGGTGTGTTAATGTTAATAAATATTTCACAGTCTATTTATTCGACAAGCGAACATATATATCTGAATTGCTATGCTAAAAGGCAACCATAAATCTTTATTAAAAATAAAAAGACATGAACTATATCTATCCTTTATAATCTAACAAATTACTTTCCTAACTAAAGATGAGGCACTTTAAAAAACACATAGTTAAATGTTATACAACCTAACCTATCAAATGAGTTTATGACTGACGCTATATCAATAAAGCATGCTAATAAATCAATACGTCGATATAACCTTGAATTAATTTCATTATATTTGATAAAAAATCTGAAGAAGCGGACATTCTTACTACTAGACAGTATTATCATAAAGCAGCATAATAAACTGTTAGTATTTAACTTAAATTTTTTGTAAAAGTATATATTGTAGATTCTTGATAATATTTACTTAGCCGCGGCGTTAAGCTTTAAATGCGGTAATTGTAACTACTTGATTTATTTTTCCTATTTGCACTAGTAATTAATGTGTACATGCATATTAAATAAGGATCGCATATGATGTCATAAAACAATACGATCTAATACTACTTCTGAACTCGAGTAAAGTTATTGCAGCTAGATAAATTGAACCTTGTTTTCAAATTATGGAACAAAAATACACTAAGGAAATATAAACTGTTTTCAATTTTAAATTAAGCCTTGCACCCAGATCGCATTGTCTTTCTTTTCATCTTTTACGGTGGTATTGGTACACAGTCTAGTTTAATTGTAATTATTTGCATACATGCGACTCAAGTGTACTGACATAGATGGACACCTGTAAATGCCTTGAAAATCACTTGCATGCAGCGACACCTACTCGATGACACGTTTATGAAGCTGAACGTCTATGCAGAGACATGCTTAAACAATTAAACGTCTATGCAACGACATGTCTATGCAAGAATACGTCTATGCAGGGACAAGTCTATGCAGGGACACGTCTATGCGGGGACACGTCTATGCAGGGATACGTCTATGCAGGGACACATCTATTGAGCGAAACTGTTATGCAACGACAAATCTTTGAAGCTACATATCTATGAAGCGTCACGCTTATGCAATGACTCCCTTTTGAGATAACTCGGCTATTCAGTGATTCTATGCAGCGACTTGCCTATGCAGTGACACGTCTATTCAGTTACACGCTTATGCAGTGACACGTCTATACAGTGACACGCCTATGCAGCGACATTTCTATTCATTGAAACGTCGATGCAGCTACACTTATATGCAGTGAGACGTATATGCAGCGACACGCCTATGCAGTTAAACGCCTATGCAGCATTATGGCTATAAAATGACTAGCCTATGCAATGATTCTCTTATGCAATGACTAGCCTATGCAATGATTCTCTTATGAAATGACTCGCCTATGCAGTGGCACGCATAAGCAGTGACATGCGAATGCAATGAAATGATAATGAATTGACACGCTTATGATTCGCCTATGCAGTGACACGCCTATGCAGTGACCCGCCTATGCAGTGGCATGCTTATGCAGAGACACGCTTATGCAGTGACACGCCTATGTAGAGACATGCATATGCAGTTACATGCTAATGAAGTGACACGCCTATGCAGTTACATGCTAATGAAGTGACACGCCTATGCAGTTACATGCTTTTGAAGTGACACGCCTATGCAGTGACACGCCTATGTAGAGACATGCCTATGCAGTGACACGCCTATGCAGTTACATGCTAATGAAGTGACACGCCTATTCAGTGACACGCCTATGCAGTGACACGTTAATACAGTGATAGGCCTATGAAGTGGAACGCATGTGCAGTGACACGCCTATGCAGTGAAATGCTAATGCAGTGAAATGCTAATGCAGTCACACGCCTATGCAATAAATCTCTTATGTAATTATTCGCCTATGCAGTGACACACCTATGCAGTGACACGCCTATGCAGTGACACGCCTATGCAGTGACATGCCTATGCAGTGACATGTCTATGCAGTAAAATGATAATTCAGTGACACGCCTATACAGTGACAGGCCTATGCAGTGACACGCCTATGCAGTGACACGCCTATGCAGTGACACGCCTATGCAGTGACACGCCTATGCAGTGACATGCCTATGAAGTGATATGTCTATGCAGTTAAATGATAATGCAGTGACACGCCTATACAGTGACAGGCCTATGCAGTGACACGCCTATGCAGTGACTCGCCTATGCAGTGGCATGCCTATGCAGTGACATGTCGATGCAGTTAAATGATAATGCAGTGACACGCTTATGCAATTAGTCTCTTTTGCAATGAGTCGCATAATTTTATGCTGTGACATGCCTATGCAGTGAAATGCTAATGCAGTTCAATGCAAATGCAGTGTCACGCCTATGCATAGACATGCCTATGCAGTTAAATGCTAATGCACTGACTCGCCTTTACAGTCACATGCACACGCATTATCTCGATGCTCGGTTAGTTATAATTGTACTGAAGGTGTTTAATGTGCTTCTTCGTTTAAGTTTTAATACAAATACAATGTTTACCATAATATACAGTCAGAGACAGCATCTCGTACATTTACCAATGCTTTATATGATAATAAACGTACCTTCACACAGAAACGGAAATTCATATGTGCATTGTACTTCAGTTAGAAATCCAGGGGTGCCCATTACAAAGTACACACAATCTTCGATATCATTATGATTATTTGGCTCTCCTATTTTCCAGAACTGACTGACATTCGCTCCGTTGATCCATTGAAATTCCCTCGAGTTAGATGTTTTTCTTGCTCCAACCCAAATTGAACTTACAACGTTTTCTGAAAAAGACAGTATTAAGTTAAAGGGTACATTTTCCAAAAATTAAGACGACCAAGTATTAGTTTATGATAAACTTATATCGGTAAACATATTATCGATTTTTCAATCAAAGTTTAATGTTCAAAACACCTTTATTAATGAAAACAACAACATAACAAACCGTTGCATTGATGCATGATATGTCAGTGCAGAAGTATTAAATAACGAACGTTAAAACGAACTAAGTGACTTCAAGACAATGCCATTTTTCAATGGCATTTTTTATGTTTTCCTATTAATGTTCGTACCTCTCTACTTGATAGAAGTATGAGCAAGTGTGTATGCTTAATCTATGGTGGATGATTTCAGTTTGGCTTTTAGGCGAGATTTTAAAGCTATATTAGGACAATACGTCAGAATGACAACTTTCTAGTCCAAACGATAAATGAAGGTACATGGCGTGTCGGCGTATCTTTAGAGCCGCCAACATGACACCTGTGTACGTTCTATAACGAAAACAAGCAACCATTTATACCAGGTTTTTATGTTTTAGCGCCTGTTATTAGATTTCGGGCGTATTGGCGAATCAGATAGGAAAGTCAAGTCAACTTTATTACGTGTTAACGTGTTGTCGCTATATCGTCCTTTATATCGACCAACACTCACAAAACACATGTTTGATGTTTGACATGTTTGTCACTAATTAATGAATTCATTGCAAACCGTGACAATATTTAACATAAAAAAATAATTTTACTCTTTCTCTATATTGCATTTTTGAAGCACTAATGTGCAATATTTATCTTCAAATTCTTAACATCCTTCAATTACTCAATGTGGATGGGTAATGCCTTAAATCAAATGTTAGAATAGCTTTTTCAATCGTATTTATACATTAAGTTATGGGTTGAGTAAATTTTTGACGAATTTAAACGTAGATTAGTAAATATAACCTGGAATCAATAGTTCAAAAGGTCCAAGGGCAATTTATGTTAAAGGTTATTTTTTATTATAAATAAACCGTTTCTTTGATTTGCCATCAAAGAAAGCCTATAAACAAATAATAAACATTATACAAAGAGACCATTAGTGGTTGCAATTGAATGTAAGGACGACGCTGCTTGTAAGGCATTTTTATTTTATCATGTGTCAAGATAAACAACTAATTTTGGATCCATTTTAAACCCTCGTATCTTTCTTTTATCTACAAACGAAGGTATTATTATGGGAACAAATCTGGTGAGTAGAGCTCTTTTGCAATTAATGCTATGGCGTTGCCTTATTATCATTGGGTCAGTGCTTTATGCAGAAGCACAATTACGTTGATTAAGAAAATGTGAGGCAGTTTTATAAAATGATAATAATCATTTTGATGCATAAAACATGAGCTACATACATTTGTTAATCTTGTTTACAAAACTTATCTGCGTTTCCGTAATTAAAAGCAATTTTCATTTATCACTATGGCGCTGGGATGTTTATTTCTTACTTCAATAAACCACATTAATGTAAAAACAGTAGGGCATTACATTTCTAAACCGTACATTAGATGAAAATAATACTCAATAAATTAAAACTTAACATGTGTAAAACTATTAAAAAATATTGTTTTCGGGGTTAAAGCGTGTATTATTTTATCCAAACAGGATACACTTTTAATTGTCCGGAGCGCCTGATTGTCTTACTTTACTGAGAAAATACTTCAATAGTGTAACCCCAAAAGCAAAATGTACTGTCTATTTAGTAATATGTAGTATTTGAATGATGCACATATACACGATATATGTAAGTGACACATCCTATTCTAGATTGTAGATAAAATGTATTGTGCATAGTACAGTGTTTTTGAACTAATTGAGTTTTGATGTATTCTATTGTTAAATTGCAAATAACAAATAACAAATGCCATTACAAACATTTCATGAACAACCATCGACATATAGTTTAAGTGTTGATCTTAAACAATTTGTACTTCCTTTATTTATAGCCTTATATAAAATATCAAATATATAGGTGACTTCGTGATTAGTATGAATTCCAGTAGCAAAAGTGTATCGCTTGTATCTATTTTGATTAGGGTTGAATTATCCCCTTTGCATTGTCTGACCGCTGCTTCCCAGGACACTGCATCCGAAAAGTATTTGTAACATATGTTCCGATATATTGTGTAGTCACTTCTGCATTCACCTATTAAACAGGCATACCGATCTACACAAAGTAATAAGTAAGTAACGAATAACACACGCAAACATAAGAATATGCAGTAAAATAAGTCGTGCAATTGACGAAGACCAAGCTCTTGAGACATTTCAGAAAATATTCTTACCTGACAACTCACGTGACTTTTTAAGATCTGTGTTTGGAAAATAAAGCCCGACCCAGTTAACATTTTTAAGGATCTCTTTTTAAATATTAAATAATTATTTAAAAGAGAGAGATCCTTAAAATGTTAACTGGGTCGCGCTTTATTTTCCCAACACAGATCCGAAAAAGTCACTTGGTATAGGCACCGTGCAACTGTGAATGTATGAGCTGGTATTCTGTGTATGTTTAAGATTAAGTATCGACAACGTTATTTTAAAACGATACTATTTCTGTTTTATTTATGTCTAGTTTGGCATATGTTGACAGCCTAAATTTTAGTCTCTGAATACGGACATGCTGCCTGTTCATTTTAGGGATCTCCATTTGTATACATTTCAAGCAAATAGGCAGATGTATTATCGCAACGTTGTATTTCACTGAATTTTTTATGATAAAATATGGGAAAGATACTTGTTGGGCGCGCCTTCAACCCGGTCTTTATTCAATGCCATACAAATATGCATACTTGTTTTGAGAAAAAAATGCGATATTATGATGAGTACAACTTATTTTGTACTGTTTCCATTCAACTTTACTTTAAATATGTAACAGTCCATGTCGATGGTCTTGTTTTATTATCACGTTCCTGATTGTCCCAAGGAACTAACAAGACATACATAAAGTGTCCGTCTTGGTAAACATCGGACACATTGTATTTTTCTTTACTTTTTTAATTATGATAGTAATAATGAAAAGAGATAAGCTATGATAATTAACAACATATTTGACGAATCTTAGTTCACATTAACTCTTTTAGATTATTCGAGGTCTTTAAACTGTCTATATATAAAAACAAGCGTCTATGAACTGTAAACTGAACACTCAGTCATAACTTTACTTTTTTTCACTTTACAATTATAACACATGTCGTCCGTTAGACTCTGCAATTAAGATACAATAATTTTTTTTTGGATTGAGGATATTGAAGTACACAACATAATATAAATACATGCACGCACATTATTTAGTAAGACGCTAAAGTATCATAGAAGCCTAATTGTTTTGTGTTTATTTTATTTGCTATTACTTCGGAAATACATGATGCGTGAAGCAAGAGGTTAAATGCAAGAAGGCTGATTATTAAGAGAAATTGGTATATAGTCAGCACACTCATTTAAGTAGCAATAATAATAATAATACATAAATTACCTTCGCATACGAACGAAAGTTTCTGTTCACATGGGCGATCGTTCAGCGATGCACCATATATAAAATTAGTAGCTGCCACGCAATCGTATTGGTCATTAGTTGGATGACCAGTGGTCCAGAACCGACTGACATTATCTCCATCTAACCATTGTATAATTTTCGAGCTTGGTTGTCTTCTTGCACCAACCCAAATATGTCTTCCCTTAGCTGCTCACATAAGTATGTAGGTTACGACATATAAGTTTTATTATAAAGCAACACATGTTTTGATAAAAATGAAGCTATATGTATGAATCAAATCTTGTATTTAAAACAAAATATAGTAATCATTACCTCTGAGTATTAAGTGTACTAGCTTAAACACATTCAATTCCTCCATTTTGATCAGAGATGAATTATCAGCTTTACAAGTTTTGTTAGCTTGGTCCCAGGAGACGGGAGTTGCAAAATATTTGTAGCATTTGGTTCCATCTTCTTTGTAGCCACTTCTGCAGGAACCTACTCACAATAAGGACAGAAATTTAATTTAATTACTTTTTGAACATCGTGTCTTTTTTTCTGAAACGCAGTGTTTGGTGTTTGTAAGAATTTCCGTTTGTGCGACTTAAACAGTATGGCTAACGATGCTATCGGTTTTAAAATATATACTTATGTTAATAAAACTCTCAAAAACTTCTTTAACGAGTTAAAACGGAAAATATCACCTTACACTTACACTCACAGTAACATGGGTAAAAAATAACAAAAGGCAGAGTACTTTAAATTTATAATATAGACTTAAAGAAAACATACACAATTTATACAATGACTGCGAATATATAACTATTTACTTTTAAGAATTATTATTTCTTTTTTATCTTCATTACAGGGGTTGACATATAATATAGTAGAATATAGCAACATAATAAGTGCTGTAAATAATAATTAAAGGAAGTTTTTAACAGTTTTATGAATAGACGACTTGTAGATTTTATGTAAACTATCAACGAACTATAACTTATACTTGCAGTAACAAAGAACTCTATCTATACTGTACAAAGAGCGCTAGATAACGTGTTATTCACATTGTATCGCGGAATTCGTCATTAAAATATAAGGCACCGTTGATGACCCTTGAACACCAGCAGTAGCGTTTTACCGAATGCAATCGCGGATAATCTTTATTGCTTACGTTTCCTGTTTTGATGGTAATCCGCAGTTTCGTCTCTGCGTTACTCAAATTCTATGTAAATTGTTTATTTGACTTGTTTAGGGGCCTTTCGTGTTTATTTTATGTTCATCCATTCAACAAATGTTTAAATGACTTTTGATGCGACCTTAGGTCAATCATAATTATAAATTCTTGCAGTTGTCGATAGTCATGTGCTTCCGTATAATATGCTTTAGACGTGTTTAACGCGGTCAAGTTCAAAACACATTTGTTAAATGGTATATGACAACTTTTCTTTTTATTAGCGTTGAACTTTCTTTAATTTATTGCACTATAACACAACATATTTACTTAACTATACTTAATTTCATAACATATATTTCTCCGTGCGCCGGTCCATCATACCACATAGTATTTCTTTATAAGCATACATTTCATAATTCATATTACATATGTTTCAAAATTCGTATTAAATCCGTTTCAAATGCCTATTCGTTGACGATTTTTTCTTTGTTATTATTTTGGTAATAATAAGAACGCAACAAACAAAAATGTCTACGATATTCTTAAACAGCCTTATAGGTAATTAACATTGTAAAACATGAATCATGTCTTAATAAGAGCCTACACATACACATACAGTTTGTAACAAAGAATATCTTTAATTATAAATATAACTTGTTTTGAACTGCGGATTGGGTGGTAAATTATTATTTTTTAAACACGAAAGTGTACAAAGTTATGACACAAAATATTACTCACACAACATATTCCAAAGCCATATAAAATAAGCAGACTGAGCGTGAGCAAATAATTCTTTAAAAGAGAATTCATACTGTTCTCAATGATACCAACTTAACTAAACCGCTACATCACCAACTGTAATATATTTATGCATTCGGAAATCAAAAGGCTCGACACATACGTGCTTTACAGCGTTCGTTTGAAGTGAAAATAACACCTACGTGTAAGTTTCTGCTTGATAATATATAAAAATCCTTCGTCACTTGTCAGACACAAGTGTTACGAATTTGGTAATTGGTAATACAACGGTTAAGTATTCAAGTAAATTAATTATTGAATTTTTTACATGTCCGAATTCTGCTTATTACCAAGCGAAATACATTTCATTGATAAATGTTTGATTTTTTAAAGAACCGCGTGTACACATGTGCGTACTATTTCATATGAATTGTCAACATAAATTAATGAAGAGTAACTTATAAAAAATATTTCTACAAAATATATTATACATGTTCTAACTTTTATATGCATGAGCAGATTGCATAAGGTGTCAAATTAATTATAAGCGTGAGCAGACATTGACTTAAAATATGATATTCAATTCGATTGAATATGCAAAACGTTACAAAACATATTTTGTACTAGCAGAGAAAATACTCGCACCGGTAGGACATGAAAATAACCATATCATATGGCTTATTTGATTTGCTTGGAGGAGGCCGACTAAAACAAACAGCTGCGCTCACGAAAATTATAAATTATAAGTTATTTTATTATCAGGTCAAATCCATTTATAAAACCGTTCTCCCTTCTCTCATTTCATCCGAGCTTGATTTCTGCCACTAAAGGAGCAAATAGTTAAGTTGTTTTCATAGTTTCAATTACAAATAACTGATTCGTACATAGCCGCCATTTCTAAAAATATGCACATAATCATGCTATCATTGCAATGACAAACATACGCATGAAAAACAAACTTGAAAACAACTGTAAGAACGCATTATATTGAAAATAAACTTAGATAATAATGAATATTAACAATTCAGTAATATCTTAAACACAGCCTTGTACTTACGCGTTCTTAAGATTAATTTTGTGTAAAGCTTTTCTAACGATATCTCTGCAACCAACAATGACTCTGTAAACGAAGATGATTATGAATGCATTTTTTCAATCTGCCGGCCTGTCATGAACTCTTTTTATTTGAAATAATTTTCAGGCTGAGGTTTCGTGATAGTCAGTAACTGTAATCAACTTGACCTTCTTCTGCGACTTAAAAGACTAAACGTCTAACAGAAGATATCCATTTCCATACCAAACCATCTGCTTACCCGCACTAAACAGTTTACGTTTTTTAATGGCTTATTTTCTCCTTTGACCTCAGGTGATTATTTTTTTGAAACCATAACGTCGAAATTCTAAATGCTTTCGGCTTTCGTTTAACGTTTGTAATTTAAATATTATTTGTACAAATGTTGTTTTTTTAAATTACCCATGATGTATATGTATTTGAGGCTTGGCGCGAGATTTTGATACATCATGTCTAAAAATGACTTTTTCTGCTCAGCCAAATTATTACAGTGCAACATAGGACAAACTAAAATCAGAAATTGTATCGCTGAGTTCAATAAATTGACCAAGTTCTGGCAATTGTTAAGTTATAGGCCTAAAACCGATTTCGTAAATTTTATTTAAAAAATACATATTGATACATAACGGAATAAATGTAATTATACAAACCATCAACTATCATGGTTGCCATGAGCACGAAAAAACAGCGTTTTTCATATATATTTATCATAATGTCAAGGCAAGTCCTAACATAAAAAGCAGCATATGTAAACAGATGCGTGCTTTAAATGCAAATGCTATTTTAATGTACAAGCAAAAACATTTAAAATTGACAAAAGTTCTGAAAATTAATGTTTTGCTCTAAAGTGATTTATACACCCGTTGCTAATGTAACAAATGTGACAAACATGATAGGAAATTATTCGCTTATATGAAAACAACGAAATCGTACTTGAAATCCATTTGAAGGTCGATATCAGAAAACAATACACAGTGTGTGAACAGTACTGAGTGTAAATAGAGTGTCATGTATTTGACTGTGTGTGAAGAAAAGAACAAACACTGTTTACATTTTATTCCTTGACAAACTTAAACGTACTTAATATGTTAACTTATGGATGACAGACTGATATAAAAACCTAAAAAGAGCTACAAATGCTTATAAATACATATTTTTTGTAATTCTTTAATGAACAATGACCTGTTAAGTCTGCAATACAAATCTAACTTTATCTACTTAGAAATGTCTATACTACACTTTTATCAACATAATATATTGTCAATTTAATCATCGACATACATTCCAGGATTTGAAAATTTTCATTTGTAAAGATTTGAAATGAAAACATTAAAACAAATGATTACGAATAAGAAACCTCCTTCAAACACATCAAGAATACATTACACCAGTAGAGACCGCAAACTTGTCAAAAAATTAATGAAATTTATTAAATTTAACATGTCATCTTTGCATAAATGCTTATTGTTCTTATTTACCTGTATTTTTGTAAAAATAGAACAACAAATAATTCTTTGAATTCTAAAAGATTATTGTTTTGATCATAATTCACTCGGAACCTTCTATATATGCACTGTGAACAGGGCATAGTCAATGTTTTTAATGAAAACAATAATATCAAGTAAAATGCCTATTAATTGGGCGATCATACATGTTTGATCATACACCAATCAATGAAGGAAATTATGCATAGGATACAAATGTGGTCACTATTTTGTAAATAAGCGGGCGGGTATGTGGCACAGCTTGAACGTGGTATTAAAATTTGACGTTTTCACCTGCATAAATTTTAATTGATTAACGGGAAAGTGATAACGCTACGATGCAACTGACTGTTTTATTGATTGAAATGTTTAATTGAGACAAATATTTGGAATATGTACCTGCATTGACCTTTGATTTTACCACTTGTACAATAGGTATTGATAGCAACGGGATGGCATGTGTGTTGTACAAACGGATATTCACAAGCAAGTACACTTCCATAAAAAATGCTGTACATAATCAGATCTAAAATAGTTCTTGCCACACATGTTATTGTCATTAGCACAACAGCATAGATATTTAATTCGTATACATTTACTTACGAATTTGCATGTAAGCTAATTTTGTATGTGGGCAATGTATTCGTTGCAACTGACCTTCCTGATCATATTTTATATTGGCTTAAGAAGATTTGACAAGTTGAAAGTGTAGGTGTGTGACTTTTTCAGTTGTGGGTATATTTCAGCCTCGCTCTGGGAAAACCGAGCGTAATGCGTGTGTTGCTAAAGTATCGTCCCAGAGTAGCCTATGCAGTCCGCACAGGGACGACGTTGTCTTATCTTTCCTTTTTTCTACAACATGCCTAAGGTATTTTCAAATACCGAAATGTTGTACTAAAAATAATAAAATAGTTGAACGATCAACATTTTATCTTAACATTAGCCGGCAGAATATGACATATCCCCAGAATTGGGGTGTAAAGTAAATGTTTAATTGATTTTTTGTTGAAACATATTTTCAATTTATAATCTTAATGATGCCTGGCTGGACTCGCTGAGGGTTTTGAGAAATCCAAGATGGCGTCAAAGATGGCCGCCATTAAGGTATGTTGACCAATGTGGTGATATAATCACGCCCTTAATAATTAAGTTGCATATTTTCAACTTTAAATAGAAAGGCGTCATGATGATAAATGTTTTGAAAGTGAAAGACTCGAATCAAAATTAGAGATTATACTCAATTTTGCTGCCGATAGGTCGCATATGATAACTGGTATACTAAAGAAACGGCCAACTGCATTACATATTGTATTGCGTGTTCTAATGAGCAATTTAAAACACTCTCGTCACTCAAATGCATGTGTATAGATGCCATGATAAATGACATAAAACAGGTGTTGCCACTGAAAGGTCTAGCCAAATGATTATGTCCGCAAAGAAAACTGATTTGGGTTATCTCAAGATACACTTACCACAAAGTCATGTCTTGAATAAAATGATACAATTCGCAGTTGTGCCGAGAGCAGGTGTATACAGTCAGATTATTTGCCACTATGAAACATGCAGACCCTGGCACGATAATGACATCTCTACACAATACACAATTATTATCATCACAGTATGGTTAGTTCGTTTTTAAGTGATCTACAACTATATAGAGTTGCAGTAAAAAGACCAGAGCAGTTTCAGGGTGCAATACTACGTTTAGGTGGCATGCACGTCCTGAAGAGTCTTGTGGGGTCAGCGGGAACGCTTATGTCAAATAGTGGTTTGGAAGAGCTGCTTGAGTCAACATTTGCCAGAGTCCCTTAACAACTTTACGGGAAGAAATACCTACAAAATATACGGGCATTACGAATTTTAACAGATGAATTGTTGCGCTATGTATTCACTGAAAATAATTTGCAGACAATTTATGATCTAGAAATGCCACAACATATATTTTGTGTTTTGTACATCTAAATTGTGGATTGATTGTTCGATTAACACAGCATTCTTTATAATAATGTATGCACGAGAAGAAAAAGAAGGTGATTGCACAGGGCCTCAGTTAAGCTCATGTTTCCATACTTCTTTTGCTGCTGCACACCCAAACAACGCGAGATACGGCCTCTATTATTTCAGGTCTATGGACAAAATGCCAGAATGTGTACAAGACAAGTTGTTGAAAGGTGAGCATATCATGTGACATGTTCCGATGGTATGGGGCGACAAACCACAACTGAAAACAACTTTTATGAGATATGTCTATGGTAACGAGTTGATTATAGGTGCAACACTCACACCTGAAACTATCATTGTTTAGAGATTGAGCTGGCATATTTCAGCAGGATGGAAGACGATCTAAGAGGAATGAGCATCACAAGTTTTGTGAACACTGATGAACAACGCAAGAATACAAGTGGGGAAGGATTAGTGCAAACGCTAAGGATAAGGCTAGTATTAGGAGAAAGTTGACATTATATATTGATCCGTTGGATACAGGCAAACATCCATCCAGTCTAGTGATAATTTTAACTGGATCAATAACACTTGCGTCTAGAAATCACATAAGGGTTGCATTAATCTCGTTTATTCAAGAGTGATTGGCTTACAAGCTTGCTCTAGGGAAGTTGACACTCACATTTTTTTAAGCATTGAACTCACTCCAGTACCTACTGTAAAAGGGGAACTCAAAGAAGGTAAAACCAATTCGATGTAAAGGCAACAATTAATAGTATTTGATTAACCAAACTACATGTTCAGTAATAAATGTCTCTGCTGTCATATATGTCATTCACTAGTGCATAAATGGAAAGATACGTATCTACATTGACAACTTTTAGTCCTATATAAGCCACAGACTAAACAGCATGTGATGTCTACATAGTGTATTACCGATACATGGAATTCAACACCAAACATGTGACTAGGTCAGGTACATAATCCAATGTATCAAGGGTATATAAACAAATAGTTGGCATGTATTTACCAACACAGAATGAAAACAAACGACAGCAGGTCTCTCTTATTTGTAAAGCAAATAAGTTTCATATGAAAACCCATTGTAATGAACGCCTCAAAAGAGTGCATAATTCATGTCTATGTTAGCATTGAATTGAAAAAAAAACACACTCTATAACCCCGCATCTCAAAGTAATTTACGCTAGACCAATTAACGAATATCATCCTGATGGCATACTGTTCGTTTGCGTTGGACATTTCGAACAACCTTGAAGTAGTATATTATGCGGTGTGTTGTCGTTGAAAACCGGTTACTATTTCACGGATATCGAAAAAGACCTAAGGCATATGGGATTGAGAGAATTCCTCTAAAACAATACAATATTTTATATGAAAACTGTAAATTGCTTCTTAACATCAGCTTGAAATGAGGTTTCGGGGTCGATCCACATGCGAAAATATATATTTCTTCTCACACAACGAGAGGGTCGCAGTTTTGCCTTTGCTGCAATCGAACAAAAATATATAGATTGGAACTGGAAATGGAGACTTCGTGAAAAAGAGCTGTGCAACCTATGCTCATGAAAAGCATCAGGCTTAAGGCTTAAGGTCGACGATAACATTATGTTAGTAGAACAGCATGTATAGATGATAAAAGAAAACAATAAACAATTGTAAATACAGCTTATTTATTTAATTTATGGTCGCTGAATATTGTCGACAAACAAAGGACATGGTTCACTAACCACCCAAAAACGCCCCAAAAATCAATGAAATCAAATTTTCAAAAATGTCATTTTTTTTTTATTTTGAATTCATCTTCTTTAACATTTAAATTGCACAAAAAGTCAAATTTTATAAGTGTGCCTTGTTTTCAATTGTAAAAAAAATCATGATAAAAGTACATCACACACAAGAAAATGGCGAATTTACACTAAATTTCTTTGTTTCATCAACAAATAAACTGTCAGCGCACGAGAACACCATGACAAACTTTGTCTTAAACAATAGCAAAAACAACAAAAGACAAAATACTATATTTTTGTGACGGTGTTATTGCGCGCTCATATCTTACTTTAAAAAAATGTGTAACCCAGTGCTGATCTCCGAGAACCCACCATGCTTTATTGAACCTATCTTTTTAACCCTATATTAAAAAAAACACTGCTTAAAATACCACTTATTACCAAAATTTATTAGAGGTTTTAAGTCTGAAATGGCAAAATAATGATCTTATCAATGTTGGTGTTAAAAAAAGAGGCCATAAGAAACGATTTTGTGTACGCGTCATTCGAAAATAACTGGGTACGAATAGCGTCGGTATCCAATGTAAACAAAGTGCAGACGACGCGTTTTCCAAAGTCGGATTTACCCGATATCTTAAAGGTAAGTTGGCATTTAGATAAACATTTATTTTTTCTTTTCAAAAAATGATGGTTTACCAATTTCATGGTCCATAATTATGGCTTTCTATATCGTTTGTCATAATCCATTCGCGCGATTACGAACGATGTCACTGTTAAAGTAGATATATACTGGTTAGCGAGTAGTGCTCGGGCGTAATAACGGGCTTTGTTTAATAACTTTCTTAATAATACGAATATATTTTTTTTTAAGTTATTGATACATTCTGGGTTCTTTATTTACAAGCAAGTGCAAACAAAACATTGTGTGATATGCGCATGCATTTGTACGAGGGCCGAATTTGGGGTTATTAAAGGGAGGTAATTTTCCACTGTACAGAAGTACATGTATTTACCGGACATTTATAAAAATTGAGTTATTGGAAACAAATTAAAGTTAATATGAAACATTCCTGAACACGTTAAAATAACGTAAATACATTAATTTGATAGTGGAATATGTCGTCTTATGCGTGTGTAAATAAAGTTTAATGTGTTTTCCAATATCGGTGCAAACAAAGATCTATTAATAAACACGTAGATCTATATTTAAAGATTTTTGATCAAACGATAATATCCTTTTTGAAGGGAGAAAATCCAAACAATGAGTATTTAATGTTAACTGAGATTTTCTGCTATTTCTTTGAAATGTTTACTAGGTACATTTTGCAAGCAATTCAGATATCTGTATACAACAAAAAGTGCCGATTTTAAATGTACGAAAGCAATAATTTAAATAGTGTTTGAGTGTCAGCAACAGCAGTTTGTGGTTAAAAAATATTGTAAAGTAAAATAATCTGCCTATTATAGTAGACGAACGAAAATCACAAGCACACGGATATGGTTTCGGTACAGTCTCGGCGATTTAAAGCGAAAAAGTGCTGATTTTAACATTCAAATCTGCTCATTTTGGAAGATGTTGTAAACATGACAATAAATATGTTATTAAACTATTCATAATTGCAATTTCTTTGCGAGATAAATTGTGTGTTATTGAAGCTGAAAATGTACTGTTTTTATTAGCTGAGAAATCTAATTTTACTCATAAGTTAACTTTAACTATACTGTATACTTACCACTCTTATTGATCACCGTGGCGCAATGGATAAGATACTCATATTCTTTTGCTCTACGTCCAGGCTATCCGAGATCGTATCCGCGTAGATTTTGTCAAGTCACAAACCCAAACTTGCAAAACGCATAGATTGCCATTTTTATAATAATCTTTCATTATCATTTCACAGATCAGATGGGTGGTCGAATCGGCAAACGCTAGAATCAAGAGATTCAAATATCTAGATCATGTGATGCCAAATAGCCAGCTGCCATTTATTGGTGACTTTGTTAGAATTGTTTGCGCCATCTCAAACAAATACTTCCCCCCTCTAAGTTCCCCAGACCAAGTCAAACAAGATGAATTGATCGCCGAAAAGATGCTGCAACAAAATGAAAAAGAAAACGAGCTGAAAATGTTAGTAGAAGAGAAAGGTCTTGCTAGGAAAAAGACCATTTGGCGGCCTATTGAAGATTGTGAAGTACAGGGATTTCCGCGTTTAAGTGATGAATTATGAAATGAATGTTATCAATCAGGGGTTGGGAGAATTGACAAATCTACGAGGTTTACCGTCACAACTCTAGTGCGTTCAGTTACAACGAACGTTTGCCAATCATCGTTCGTTTTCGATTCGGTCTTATTGACCGATTGGTTTCGCTATCGATCTACCTCCCGAAAGGGTTCGCTTCGGTTCGCGAAATATAGCGAACATTCGCTGTAACTGAAGCTGGATTGGTCATTATCGGCTCGGGTACTACTTACATGTACCCCGGGTACTCTTAATTATACTTACATGTACCCCGGGTACGGTTAGTATATGTACTTAAACGTACCCGGGAAATTTAACGCTTAATCGGTCGTTGTCGGCTATTTTTTAAATTAATTATATTTACATTAATGTTAATTTTCTGTAAAATGGCCTTTATGTTATTGAAACTCGTACCCAAAAAGCATGTTGATGCAGTTTTTATAAACAGAAGTTTGTTTAAGATTATCAATAGCGTTTTAACGACATCGGATTTTGGACTGGAATACAAATCGGGTTAGTCTAATATCGACCGGGTACGATTAAGTATATTTACCGTACCCGGGGTACATGTAAGTATACTTAAGAGTACCCGGGGTACATGTAAGTAGTACCCGATCCGACAATGACCACTCGAGCGTAACTGAACGCACTAGACTTTGGTTTCGCTAGCGAACTACCTCCCAAGAGGGTTCGCTTCGGTTCGCGGCGAACCGAGCGTTCAATAGCAGAACGTTCGCGAACGTTCGCTGTAACTGAATGCACTAGAGTGTCACGCCACAACTAAATATAATAATATTATATTTATCTAGTAACTCTCCATAAATATTTTAAATGAAAAAGGCTTTATTTTCATGATAATCAATGAAAGTGACTTACACCTTCAAATATATTTGACCGGAAATTGGGACGCATGTAAATACCGATTTTTCTCAGAAGTGTACCCTATAATGAAATGGAAATCTATAATTAGCCTTATTTACCAAAACATCTTTAAACAAAATCCGATATGGATCGATCTAGACAATGTTTTGACAGTGGAAAATGTAACATAAGCGCAAACGTAATTCAGCGCAATAACGGCATGTTAAATGACGTCATAAATGAGCGCCATTTCGTTGTGTTACTAGGGGTTGTTTATTCGCCAATTTTGACGTCGTAGTTAAGTATATTGCAAAACGAACGTCATTTTTAAAAAAATAGACACATTGCAATAATTACAGCATAAATATTGGGAAAATCTGAGGTTGGGCGTTTTTTGGTGGTTAGTGAACCATGTCCTTTGTTTGAAAAAATAAGTATCTTAACGTTTATACACCATTTGGTATAATTATTACATGGAAAATGTCTGAAATGAAAATAAGTTCAATAAGCTTTTATGATCCATTTTACCCTATTTAAGCTGTGGCTTTGGTATGATCAAAGTCTTAATGGTGAATGAACTATATTATGGGTAGCTCTCATTGCTCTGTGCTTCTTTTTAAGTAGTTTATCGCGTCGCTTCATCATTCATTGATCGATTGAGCTGAAGACATTGAGATATTGCTCAATTTGAAATTGACAGCAATGCCAAGCATGTATGGCTCCACGTTAATTTAGCACTGCTATGTGGATTGGTGTCGTAGAAAATTGCGAAACAAGTGGTTATAATTAACCTTGATATGTCCATAATTTAACCACGCCCTAAAATATTTCGAGCAATTCATTTATACTATTACATGAGGCTGTATATAATTATCGCCTTACACACTTTTTTATTCATCAACATTACGTATCAGAATTTGTTCGCAGTAATATAGGCGTATAATACAACTTTATAAAATTATATGGAATTGTAAACAATTATTAGCTCTTAAACAGCACCCCCGAACTTATGATTGATAATGTTAAATGTATTTCAACCTGATTCACAAGAACATAATTTTTGTTTTATGACGTTAAGCCCTTCTTTAGCACATTTTTAATGATATATTTATTTTGTCCAAATGCATAAAATAAAAGTATGATTAAATAAACAAAATATTTTCGCATTCTTTTCCGTATGCAATTTAAGGGGTGTTGCTGCAGTTCTGCTGATTGTTTTCCATCTAATAGATGTTGTCCAAAATTTATATTTTAAATATATATACAAATACTGTATGAAAAATGAAATAAAAACATAGGGTCACCGGCCTTGTTTTGATTGTATTCATCATTATATAGAATGAACTTTTTCAATAAAATTGAAAAATCTCCAATTGCGCAAAAATAATAAATAACCTATAAAATGGACAATATGTTGATATTATATAAGCTAAGATACATCATATACAATTTGATTAAACCACACACTACCAATAAAATGGTGCTATTATCACAACTCAATATTATTGTTATCAGTATCATCAGAAATGACCGAGTTGGTTCATAATACAATTGTCAGTGGTTCGATCCCAGGCGGGGTTAACTTTTTTTTTACTTTTTTTTTCTTTCTTTAATTTCATACTTTTTTATACTGGAGCTCTTTGGTCCTGTTGTTTACATTTATCATTTTAAAGCATTTAAACACAGACTTCAAAACATGCCGAAATCTGTGAACATGTTAATTATTAATAATTAATGTCGAGTTTGATACTGTATGGTATTATGTTTGTGTGTTAAATATTGTTTTTTATTAATGTCTTTTGGTAAGCTGTTGTGATCCCAGTTAAGATTCTATTGTTTATGCATATTTCTGACAATCTATGTACCGGTACTTGGGTTTTGTCATATTGCTGTTTTTTTAAATGAAATTTGACGTCTAGATAATCAGGGATAATTAAAACAAAAAATCTCTGTTAAAAGTGCAGTGCCCCCCTTTTTTCATTTGTGTTTTATGATGACAACACGTAGATGAACATATTTGAGCAGTTTCGCAAAATTCTATTTGTTAAAAAAAAATTAATTCCATTTATGTGGTTAAATAAGTAAAAAAATGATGTTTTTTTGGGTGACATAAAAATTAAAAAAAATAGTTTTCTTAAAATTTAACTTGTGTACTCCGTTTTATTGGTAGTGTGTAATTAAATGGTATGTGATGTATCTTAGCTTAAATAATATCTACATATTGCCAATTTCATAGGTTATTAATTATTTTTGCTCAATTAGAGATTTTTCAGTTTTATTGAAAAAGTACATGTTATATAATGGTGAATAAAACCAAAACAAGACCGGTGACCCTATGTTTTTATTTCATTTTTCATATAGTATTTGTATGTATATCTTAAATATAACTTTTTGACAAAATCTATTTGGTGGAAAAAAAATCAGCAAAACTGCAGCAACACTGTAGCGCCGTTAAATGTCGCATCACCGTTATATGTCGCAGGCTACGAGATTTGTCGCAACGTTGACGATAAATGTCGCAAGGAACGATAAATGTCGCAAATCCTACTGACGATATTTGTCGCAACTTTAACGATAAATGTCGCAAAAATAAGGCAATAAGTTTAAATGCGGGGCTCATGTATCGCCGTTTCATAGATGCTATGTCAAATCGGGAAATAAGTTTAAAATCTGGGGCGCGTGTATCACCGTGTTATCGACGCTCTATCGATTCAGGCAATAAGTATTAAATACCCATTGGGAGTCTTGTATCGCTGTGAAATTGACACTTTGTCAAATCAGGCAATACGTTTAAAATGTTTCGTATTTATTTTTGTAAACAAATATTATCAAACCTTAATATAGTCTGTGTATGTTCAACGACAAGTACATAATTTACTCTTCGATCCATAAAGCGATCAGGTGGCTGAACATTATTCAGCTGCGACAGATATACAAGAAGAGTGTTTTAGGTGGGTTTGTATGCGATACAACTTGTTATTCGAGTCAAGATTTGAAAAGCGCATCGATATGGCTACAAAATACATTTGTGTTACCGGAATAGCTGCAGTACTTCTCATACTTGGTGCGTATAATTTGATGGTAATTTTAGCTTTAAATGCACGTGTATTTTTATACGATCGCAATTCTGTTCATTGTTCGTAATTTTGTTGAACTTTAAAATACTTGCTACACTAATGGCGATAAGCAACCGTCATTCATAATGGAGATAATTATTATTGTATATCGCATCATCAAAATTAAATCCTCGATAAAATCGACATATTAGATGACTCGTTTGGTTGTAAAACGTGTTTCTATTATAATACCATGATTTTGAAAACAAGTTGTATTTTGTGTTGAATATTAAATGTTCATAAAGATTTTTCTTTATTCGCTTAAACTTAATTAAAATATATGACTAAATATTGTTTTATAATATGACTACAGACAAGTAGACCGAATTGTGTATTTTCGTAGAAGATGATAAAGTTTGGGGTTAAAAAAGTGCTTAAACGCGTGATAAAAACTTTGTTGTTTTGCTTTTGCGTATTTTGACACTATTTACATCAACTATTGAGCCCAATCGAATTATAGTAGAATTTGTGTTTAAGATGACGGTTATATGCATTGTGTTTATTCTTTTATATATTTGTTTCATTCATCGTATGAATGTTTATCAAAACATATTTGTATTTATTCATTTATTTAATTTTGTAATATTGTCGGAATTATTGAGAAATATTTACAAATCTGATTGACAGATTCCTTTATATTGTCGATATTATAATATATAACTTGTGTTTTCAATTTTTCTGCAGCCGTGTCCGTCTACACAGACGAAGTAGAAAACAGTGACCTAGACAACCTCATTGCAAACCTAAAATGTCTTGCAAAAACGTGCTCTTATATTGATGTAAGCAAACCAGCGGAATTATCCTTTAAATTGTATATATTATTTTAAAATGTATAATTTACGGTTGAAAAGGAGAACAATGTTCAAAGTACTTGATGAACAAACATATTGTACCATATTTTTCGAATCCTCGTTCTGTTTAGTGTGTGAAGTCACATCGATGATTTATATAATTAGTTGATAGTAACGATATACATTTAAAGTATCACATCGGTTTGTACTTCAGTAGAAATACGTGGAACAAACAAGCCGTGAATAATCTTCATGATATAATCTGAAGAAAAAACGGATGCGGATCGTGCTCGAAATGTTAATATCCCAACATAAATTAATATTTTATCTCCAACTTAGTTCGCTTAAACGTCAGTCTGCACAAAAGATACGATTTAAAGAAAATGTAAAGTTTGAATTATGGTAATACACATAAACTAATTCAATATGAATAAGTACACATTTACCATACACTTCCTTTTTAGAGGTGGAGTTATTAGAAACGTTCATTAAAAACCTATCTTTAAAAATGAATTTAAAGGGACCTTTTCACGTTTTGGCAAATTGATAAAAATAGTTGTTTCAGATTGACAAATTTTCGTTTTAGTTTTGATAATTGTGAGGAAACAGTAATACTGAACATTTTTCCATCCTCTAAATTATCCATTATATGCATCTTTTGAAGATTTCTAAACCTTAAAGTTATAAAGCGTTGCAACGCGAAACGATTGAATAATTTGGAGAATTATGTTGTTGTCGTAATATGTTGTTACACTACGAGGATTTCCTATATAAAGTATAAAATACATCACTTATTGTATGAGCACGGATGGTCGAGTGGTCTAAGCGTAAGACTCTTCTTGTACGGGAGCTTTTTGGATCCAATGTTTACATTTATCAATATAAATCATTAAATGGCAAACATCAATACATGCCTCAATCTGTAAAAAGGTCACTTTAAAACAAAGTAACATATACCAGTATGCTCCACTAGATACATAATTATTTGTTGAAATGAAGTACTCATGTTATCTAAAATTATCAACTTATTACACAAGTAGATACGCACCATACAATTAATGATAAAACATAAAGTAAACACAGTATTTCATTTCAATCAACATACATGCTGATCTCATTCGCTGTATAATTGCGTCACTGAGTACTAGGGCTGCAACGAATCCAAAAAATTTGTTCGGATCCGAATCCGAATCCAAATAAGGTTTCTTCGGATTTTTTGCGGATACGGATCCTCACATAAGACTAACAGAAAATAGGAAATCCTGTCCAAATTAAAGAAATCAATGTTTTAAACGTATAATTTGCCTAAAAAGCATTAAACATTTATTAAGATTTTTTTTATAATTCGTTTAACATTGTAGCAATGTCAGAATAAAACGAAACCTCAACACTTTTTCACTTAATAGTTTGCTCGTTAACATACACTTTTCACTGTTCATGCAGTTTGATGTTTGTTTTCACAAAAATTAACATATCAACATTGTTCTGGTCCAGGCAAGCCCTATGACCACTGACGAGGTCTCCTGCTGTGGAGTAGATTCTCTCACTGGGAATTGAGGTTCATTGCATCACAAGATAGCATTTTAACTTAGTATATGACGAGAGATGCTTTCAGGACAATACATGATGCAGGAACACAATTTGACAGGTCGCAAAATTATGCAAAATTTACCTGAATAACTTTCCAGCCACACTGGATCCACTACCGTTGTTTTTAATACAACTCAGAAAGACAATTAGGATTGAAAACTTACTTATTGCCATTAGGAATTGCATTTGTCATGTGTAAATCTTACATGATTTTGAATTAGTTTTGCTTTACGGAATGTCCAATGACACTCTTAGGCCATTAAAGCCGAAGGATCTCGAATGATCTGTTATTTGATTGTCATACATCAATAAATATCGACTATAATACGTATCTTTTATCTTTTAAACAGAACCAGTCTGCATAAAAACAATACTCGTGAAAACAGCGCTAGGTTACATACAACTATGAAAATAAGTATTCGGAACCGAAATATCCACGGGTGGATTCGTACCCGCGAATCTGAAGTTGGATCCGATATCATCGGATATTTCGGGTACCCGTTGCAGCCCTACTGAGTACAGATTACACCCGCTTTGATCAATATTTATGCATATTCCCAAACGCGACGCACGAGTCACTAGCTAAATTTCGCATTTTAATTTTCATTTGCAGAGCAGGTTTATAAAACAAACAAAAACTATTTATTTGAAAGAGAAATACGGTTTTTGTTGTTGAAACGTCACCAGCCAAGTCAATGAGATAATACAGATTTGCTCAGCGTATTTACGAATCAAAACATGTACTATTAACTATAAATTTGTAAACAGCATCAATTATTTAAATATTGGTCATCATCAGCATCTTCATCATCATAATCATCATCATCATCATCATCATCACCACCACCACCATCATCATCATCATCATCATCATCATCATCATCATCATCACACAATTGACACAAGTTCGAATAAGCATTATGCAAGTTGTCATACCTGCGCCTTTGCATCCCTTCAGAAACCAGAATACAAACAAAATAGTCATACGAAGGGTATTCATTCTGACAATATTTAACTGTGTACTAGCGATTTCTACAAGGTAATGTCTATTTATCAACCGAAATCTTCATTGACGTCAACATTCTATTTAAGGGAATTTCACAATGCACATCCTGGTAGAATTTGCTGTCTTACAAAAGTGAAACAAATGACATGTCAATTGGGTGTGAGGTTTCATAAATGACGAACGTGACAGCCTTCGGGAACGTATTCTTGAAAAGTCAACCGGATACTGGTTAAATTCATAAGTGTGGTGTTTCAAATGTAAATAATGTTTTTACCATCGTTGATGTTATATGTATTTTTGTTCACGTCTTGCATGGTTACGAGGGACAAAATTGTGTATATTAACTAGAAGAATAACAACATAAAATAACACTTTTATTTCCATTTAAGCTACAGTACAGCTCACGCAAAACCAACAAAATCCGCGGCTACGCCGCGGACACACTCTTTCGTTTTCGAAATTACTCCGCATCTACAACGAGTATTCCCTCGGCATCATGCCGAGGCACTCCGCGATAATTCGCGGAGTTACGCCGCGTCTGTTCCTGCCTCGGCATCGATCCGCGGCATCACGCCGCGTCTTTACACGCGGCGGTTCGCCGAAAAAATACAAATATTTATTATATACTATAACGCATGTTAAATATTTTCTTACATAAACGATTATTAGAAACAGATACAAATAATACGTTGATATGTTTACTTCTGCGTGATTGTGTAAACCTTTGGTCAGCTTCTCTGCATACGTAACTTCATACATAATGATTTTGTAGGTCATTATAACCATATCAATGAACCTTACACAGTTTAATCTCGAACATGATCTCGGAAACAAGATTTGCTTTAAACATCGAAAATAACATATTGAGTATCATAAGATTTGCGAAAATACATGTGAGAACCAAACAACTATACACATAGAAAACAAATATAAATAATGTTGGCAATTTTAATAAAAACTTATATTCGTTTATATTTAAAAATGATTACTTTCACTTCGTCCCGATTTTCAGTAATGGCCATGTACATGTTGCATCTAAATATAAATTTAATTAACGAAATTATCGGGCAATATATTGAAACATTAAACTCCGCATAAATGTGACTACCAAAATAATATTGCGACGCAAAACAGTATCATGATTGTGACAATAAAATACACTTGTAAATCTGCTGTTCTCTTAGAAATTGCGCGAAAATAAAGATGACTTGTGTAATATCACGTTATCTGCCTGGAAAGCGTGAGCATTTTCATTGTAATTTTAATAAATCTGTGCAAATAATACGAGGATATAACAAGTTATATATGCGTATGCGAATGCAAAAGAAAATGCAGTGAGACCCCCGCCTTAAAATATCGAATTTTATACTGAAACATTAGGCGGTTAATCTTTTGATTTGTCGGCATTTTGTTTCATTTCAGACTCCATGCAGTTTTCAGATCATAATCTCAGTGCTTGTTTACCCGAACTCGTTAGTTTCTGGACACGTGTGCTACTGAAAATAAGCACCGGTTATGGCCCAAACAAGCACAAAGTGTCTAGTCTCCCGTGTGTTTATCCCTAAATGTTAGATAAGCACGTGCACTATTAATTATTATGTTGGTCAGTACAAAAGGCCTTCTGAAAACCGCCGACTGCGTCTTTGTTTTATTGCTCAATCAAGCACCGATAATCCAATATCCCGTGTATTACAAAAACACACGCTTTAGATAAGCACGTGTCGTCTGTCAAAACCATAATTTATCAGTAAACATATCGAAGTAATTCTCGTATATCATCTCGGAAACGGGACATTTACCATTACGATATTTTTTTCATAAGATTTGCTTAAAACAAATGAGAACCAATCAAACATACACGGACAAAACAAAATATAAATAATTATGACAAATTTAATGGAAAAAAAAACGTTGGTTTATTTTCGAAAAATCGCTTTTCCTTTCTCCCAATTTTCAGAAAATGACTTATACATGTTGCATAAAATCTAAATATAGATGACGCTGTTTATTGGTCGTTGTAAAAGAATATAAACTTTACACGGCACTTTGTGTGCAATCAGATACAATACAGTAATTGTTGCAATATTGAACGAATTAAAATATTAAAATGATACAGCGTTTTTGACCTTTATTTTATTCAGGAAAATGTCAAAATCATTTGCGATATACCCCGGTACTCAAATGGAAATTCACTACGAAGTTTTACAATGTTGTCTGCGCTACGTAGTTTTGTGTATCAATAAATTCGCCCACGCCTATTTTCGCACGCTTTTCGTTTAAGACAAACGCTGGACATGAAAATATCATGGGCATATACATGTATTTATTTGTGTTACCCATGTCCCGATTGGACACCTATTTCATCAAATCTTTATTAGAAACATATGCCGAAATTCATTTGATATTTTTTTAAATGTTGGATGTCTGTGTTAATGAGTTTTCTTGAGCACTTTTCTCGTCAGTAATAATCAGAATTTGCATTTGAAAATGGAATATACGGGATTAGCGGGTAATGGATAGAGACGGGAAAATTCATATGTATGTGGTAATCGATAATGACAGTCATAAACGCATGTATCGGGGAAACGACAGACTCGGGATTATACGCATCTATCAGGGAAAGGGTTAAGAAACAGTTAATAAAGATAATTTGGACAGATGATGCAAAACCTTATTGTCAATGTATTATGTAGTGAATTGTTTCGCAACGTTGTAACGCTCCATGTAATAAATTTTATGATGCGAAACTCGGAGTCCATTTCTATCCGAGGTACATGTACATTGTAAATTATAATTAATACGATTGTCCGCCGAATGACTCGACATCATCAACAAATTACTCGGCATCATGCCGAGGCGAGTCGCGGAGACAAAATGCGGAGTGCCTCGGCGGACAGACGCGGCTACTCGGCGACCAGATAGTCGATTCCGAGTCGACTCCGCGAACACAAGATGGCGTCTGACTCCGCGGATCGCGGAATATGTTTGTTTTGCGTCAGCTGTACTGTAATTGAAAAGCGGAAATATGTTAAGTGTTCATCGAAACTTAAACATTATTTTATTACAATCATTTGAAATACATGCTGTAACTGAGTTATGTGAGAAGTCACGTGTAACAGATGCCGGGTCGGGGCTAATGGCAAAAAGGGCCAAGTTTTATCTTTGTATTTGTAGAAGTCGACCAATAGAGTCAATTGACAGAAACACCTCTACAAAACAAAGACACTATTTTTACAAACATAACACAACATGCCATACTATGAATTATGAATGAAAGGAATATCACACTTTATATACTAATTAACACACATTTCATAATACAATAATACAAAATGTTCAATAAATGAATAAATGTTAATCAGGAGAATAAACTTGCCTCCACTAGACGGTGCAAGAGTGGTAAGTAAATTCATAATGAAATAAAACAGTTCGATTGAATGACTCAGGAAAATCTTGCACCGTGCAATTCTTGAGTATAATTGGACATTAACAACTACTGCATCAACCTTCAAGGGTAATCTCAGGCTGGACAACGGAAAGACTTTCCAAAAGGTAAATGTAAATGATATGAAAAGGCATGTAATACATTGACCTTTACTTTATATGTATACAACCGGAATGGTAGATGATCGACCACTCAATGCTTGTTAGCACATTTGCCCAAATAAACACAGCATGCGAAGTAAAATGTCAGCGTGATGCATAAGGAACGAGCACCGATAATCACATTTTTGAAAATGTTTGACTGCTAATTTCAAAAACATTTAAAAATTATCGGCCATCATTGAACAAGTACAAATTTGTCTTGGCAATCAAAGTCCGGTGGAAGCATTAAACAATATGTGTGTGACTTTTATTAATATTATAAACCACTAATCTAATGTCTTTTAAACAATGGGGACTGACCTTAACATTGTATTCCATAAAGCAAACGCATGTGACGTATTAAGTTTCGATGACCGCATGGGTGTACTGAACATAAGAAATGACAAAACATGGGGTAAAGACCTGCTACCGGACGCACTGCTCTCGTGTCGGGTCGCTTATTAATAAAAATGAAGTTGAACGTCATCATACCTTTAAACAACACATGTTGTTAATATGACTTTACATAAATGAAAACACTTGCATCTCATTTCAGTGTATCGATACAAATATGCACAGACTTTAAACGTCCATTGTGACCTAGCTCATTCACTCATTAAAATATTCAAGCCAAGTACTAATTTGCCTCTGACGACGAATAAATTTTTCCATCTCCGTTATATAAATTTATTATGTAATCTTTCCGTCACATATGTTATAATGTGATGTTATATATTGACTTCACTTTTGTTATAAGAATGCATTTGAATACTTGTGTTTCAGTTCAATTCGTTTGCCAATGCTCTCAATGCAGTTTGCTAATTAATGCCAGTGAAGTTGCAGGCCATGATACTTTATATTTATTTCGAAATCCCAATAAGAGGGTATTTTTTGGTCGTGTGTATTTCGCAATCGCGTGTCGATGGATTGGTCATAAGTACAAACTTATATCTGGTAGTAGGTTATGCGACTGATTATATTTATTTTATTTACTACCCGAAAAGTTTACATTGTTTTACGTGGACTTGTTCACAGAATTTCATATTTTGAAAAAATGGATTTACTTTAAAACCTGTAATACTTGGAAGAAGTTCAGATACTTATAAGAACAATGACAAATATATACTTCATTTGTTATTTTGTTTGTTTGGCTGTAATGCAGAAATTCGTTTTTGAATATTGAACAATTTTTGTGAAAATTTTCCTTTTACCAAACTGTGAACAAGTCCCTTTACACTAATGCAGTAATAATTTCTGAGTAAAATATTGATTGACTATGAGTTGTTTATCTTAAATTAATGTCTTTAGTCTCAACTTCATCTATTCATGAAAGATAACCTCTTTAATTAATAGTATATGCATAGAAATAACTTTTATTCAAATGTATACTGTACTTTGTCTACAAACACCATGCCTGGACACGTAACAGTGTACACGAAGACATTGACTCACGTTAAGGCTTTACAATTGCATACACGACAGGCCTTAAGTGAAGCGTTTCGTAATTTTCCATTTAGTCAATATTGCTGAGCTACGACTGCATTTTTACATTCCTTTCCTATTCAAACTGGTTAAAATACCAATTTCTTCAGATAGATAGCCCTACGAAATAATCTCATTTAACAATGTTCGTGTGAGTGTGTTTAAAGAGGCAAGTTGACGTTTTTGATTTATTTTGAGAAATGATATCACTAACAAAACTGTAATATTTGGGATAGTCTCAAGTAATTATATTGAAAGATTAGCAAGATCACATTAAAACAGGGTTCAAAACAGGACCACTTAAGACAAAAGCGAACACGCCACAACTACACCAGTCAGGCTTTTTAATGTTTTCTCAGTCCCACTCGTACATCACTTGTTATGACATAGAACTGTATATATATGCTTTAAGTGTAGATTGAGCTTAACAGCTAAGGTGACTTATAGTTCCAATGGGCCGGGTGCTTTTTTATATGTATATATTATTGTTTATACCATACGAAATGAACATGTCACTATAATAAACTATTTACTTACTTACTTACTTACTTACTGTAGATGGTAAAACAAAAACGCTTTGTAGCGCCGTTAAATGTCGCATCGCCGTAATATGTCGCAGGCTACGAGATTTGTCGCAACGTTGACGATAAATGTCGCAAATCCTACTAACGATATATGTCGCAACTTTAACGATAAATGTCGCAAAAAAATCAACTGCCGATATATGTCGCAACATTAACGATAAATGTCGCACACCTTTGTAAGTCATGTAAAAAAATGAAAAGTCGAAGTAAAATGACTAAAACTTTTAGGTAAGATCTATTATACCCGACAAGGTTCATTGGGTCGACTTCCATCAGAATGGTCAGTTTTTAGTTAGTATTGTCCAAAATGGTCAGTTGCGGTCAGTTTTGTCCGAAATGGTCAGTTGTGGTCAATATTGACCCAATCAATTCTTATAATTCTTGGCTCGAGTGACCAGTTGTTGATTTCCCTGTGCTAAAGGGACTGCTGTTATCAAGATTGGCCAAAGGTTGTAAGATGTGATAAAACTGTAACATTTTTACAGTTACACAAATTACGATAAAATTGTATTGAATATTGTATGGTAGTTACATGACTGTATTACATGTATCATTATCTTGGAATGGCAACTCGTGTCAGATCGTTTTTAGTCGTTCGCTTGCGAACAACTTAGTTTAATAGCAAGCTTTGACAGCCAGATATGTTAGAGATCCAAAACCTGATAAATGCCGCATTAGCGCAGAGAAAGAGTTCGCGGCGCGGTTTCAGTCCTTGAACTACAATCATTTTCAAATCGATACATAATATGAATATCGTGTTAAAGGGAATAATTTTGAACAAATCGTATATAGAAAAATAAAAAATAAACCTTGTGCTACGTCAGTGAAGTGGTATATTTGCGCAGCACAGGTCATTCCAAATCTGAGTCTATTAATAGATCAGGTAAAAAAAAACGACTGCTGGTCAACAATGGGATGTCGAGATTACAATACACTATCATGCGTCTTTTGCGTAACCTCGTTGATAGCGCTTAACTGATTATAACAACTTGAGAGAGAGAGAGAGAGAGAGAGAGAGAGAGAGAGAGAGAGAGAGAGAGAGAGAGAGAGAGAGAGAGAGAGAGAGAGAGAGATATAGAGTCTATAGTTTTGTGTTCGATTATTTATACGTGAAACAAAAAAAAAACCGCATGGATAATAATACACGTATTATAAAATCGTTATAAAAATATTAAGTAAATAATAAAAAAAATCCGAGTTTTTTAGAACGAACAATACTAGTTTCTACAAAAAAATAAATTAACACTAAACGTTGGCCTGACTATGTTTTGAATGTATAAGAAATACATACATTTACCATAATAAAGTGTGTACTTGTTAAAGTAATACAGACCTATTACTGCTGACAGGCAATAATTTTCTTTCTGTTCAATCAACATTTTGATCAATAAGAGCCCCTTCGCCAACTTCCTAATTGATATTCGTGTATTATTCATAGAGGCCAAGCAAAATACTTATTTCATTATATGAACGCCATTACATTCAGATTATAACACAACGTGATGAACATTGTATAACTGTGAATTAAGTTCTAGATCGGCGGCTGTATATATTATTATTCTTAATTTAACCCGATTAATCTAAACAATTGTGAAAATTTACACAATAAAATATTCACCAGCTATTGGTCTATGCTGTTAAATTGCTGTATGTTTTTATTAATAATTTAAAGTGGCCTAAAGGCATTTAACATCATTAACATCAACAATAATAACACAAGACATAAACCAGTTGAACGTTCTAACGTATAGTAGCATTAACATTACATTTATTAATATTAGCATTATAAGTACGACAAACATGACATTTTCGGATAGGAGTTGATATATTTTTAGCACATATCACAAAATTAAAGTAAAATATGAGCTGTGCTCGATAAATATACATGTAATCATGTTTTACTCGAGAAAACTGAGTTCTTTCATAAATTCAATTCGAAAAGCCATGGTTATTGTTTCAATATAATTATACTTTCAAATTATTCCCGGTCTGACGCTTCTATATAACATCCGGCTAACAGCGACACATCTTTAAGTGGATGTATGGATTTGATTTATGTGCCTGGTAACGGAAAATTGAAATCATTGAGAATAAACGAATTAATTTATGCTTCAATAAACTAGGATGTAAAATATTTTATTAGTTTTTGATGATAGTCATCGCATTAAATTTCCATGCTTTTGATGTTTGGTAATGACGCTTTTTTATCAATATGTGCTTAATAGTTGTTTTCGTGTGAACGACTCATCTGAAACGTACGGCGAATGTTCGCATCACACGTTTTATTATGGTGATACATTTTTTTCTATTAATGGTTCAAAGCCTTCAAGTATTTAAAAGAGCAGAGTATTATAAGTTCATGATATTGCATACAATACGCAATGAACAGTAAGAGCTTGGGCAAACCATTTGTGTCACCTTTAATGTCAAGACTTAACATTGACAGACTCTATATGGTTATTTAAGCGACACACATTCTAAAATAGGTTTATATTTACAGCAATTCATTTTGAAATCCGTAATCGCAACGCGAGATTAAGTTCTAGTTCAAGAGTAAGTTCGGAAGCCACCACCAACCGACCTATAGAAAGAACAAGCTAAGGCAAAAAGCATTGTTACATAAAGAAACCGATACCTTTCTGTTATTTGGAGAGAAAGATACCGCCCAACATGTTCTTAAATGACTATGTACCGATTGATTAAAACAAAACATGATTTCATTGATATGATGTTTCACTTGATTTCCTACAATTATGCAATCATGCACAGGTTTTGACTTTATATGTTTGTATGATATAATTAGGCATTCAGCGCGACATCAATACATACGTTAAGCTGACAATGTATACAAGTGCATTATCAGCAAATATTCTGCAAGCATATAAGAAGATTGTTTTGCCTAGCTCGTTCTCCAGTTTAAGGTATCATAGAAAAAGATTTTTTCACTTCATACTTAAAAAGCATTCTTACTGAAAAATTAAAATAAATATAAAAACGCCAGAAAATGAGGCAATTTAAATTTGATATTAGGATTTCATTGCAGTGTATAATTTGTTTGGCTGCTTGTTTTTTATACAGGATATAGGCGTTGGGGAAAAATGTTTAGGAATTTGAATAACATCCGTTTGTACAGTTGTTTTTAAGCTTTAATATATCAAGCGTGTTTTCAGGGAGTTTTTTTGTTGTTGAAACGGTTAAAACGAAAAATATGGTGTTGTTGTTTGTTTTTGTTGGTGAACGACATTAACATATTTAAATCAATGAAATACATTAGAATTGTGGTGAGTTATGTTGCGGATGTTTTTTTTTCGTAAATGCAATCTGAATCCCACCCATATCTGTACGAGGTGTTTAGCCAGATTTTAATATGTATGTATCAATATAATATATTGATGATAATTTAAGCATAACTTTAATGCACAAATAATATGTGTAAAATGCAATAAAAGCATTGGGTTACCGCACAATCATGAATCACCAATACATAATTTAAATATGTATACGCGCGCGTTAACTGTTTGACTGTTTGAGCTCAGGTCATCACCGTCAGCGCTCAGGTCATTGCCACAAGCGCTCAGGTCATCACCGCTAGCATTCAGGTCATCACCGCTAGCTTTCAGGTCATCACCGTCCGCGTTCATGCAATCACCGTCAGCGTTCACGTCATCACCGCCAGCGTTCAGGTCATCACCGCCAGTGTTCAGGTCATCACCGTCAGCGTTCAGGTCATTACCGCCAGCGCTAAGGTCAACAACGCCAGCATTCAGGTCATAACCGCCAGCGCTCAGGTCATCACCGCCAGCGCTCAGGTCATCAACGCCAGCGTTCAGGTCATCACCACCAGCGTTTAGTATTATGTCCTAGTATTATTCGAGGGTAACGGCTAGACAGACATGAACTCCAATCCGGAATTATCAATGTAGTGGCCCTATTCTTAGACGACTCTTTTTAAATCTGCATATAATACAGGTGCGACATCGCTTGCAATGTTATTTGGTCACCGTATTCATATTCTTTAGACATTCGCGACAAATATTTTCGTGGTTGCTCAAGTATTGAGTAACACCAGTTTGCTCCACAAATCCTATTACCAAGTACGGGTGTTTGCCCCAAAAAGGTTACTACGTCTTGTCTAAGCGTTTCTTCCGACCTATGTATTCCATATTGGCTTAGGTGATTGCCGTCAAGTTTTCAAGCTGGGACGATTTTGTTGTAGGTATGCAATACTGTTTTCTACGTAACCGTTGCTTGTTGCATGCACCTGTAGATGTACACGAATATTGTGTGAGGTTGTTTACGTGGCACAATTTTTCTTCCGAACGTGCAGATTGTCCTGCTCGAGCAGATTCGAGGACGCGATATTTAATGTGTACATGTTTGTTTTCAAAGATCGCTCCTGTATCAAACCATCTACTGCCCATATTCTCCTATTCAATAAACCATTTTTCTTATAGCGAAACAGTCTACAATATTATTAATCGGTGTTTTGTTTGACATCTTGTGAGCTCTGTCATTTCGGCTATTTCACTTTAGTGTTGCGACTTTTGCGGCATCTCATAGTTTCTTTGTTAGCAGTTTGCGATTTTGCTTTGAATTTTCATTATAAGGATCCCTTCCATAGTAAATTTCATGCGGTGACTTCCATGCTCGACACTCTTTTTGGTCATTGTTTTATATACGTTGATACTCTGGTAGCTGTTTTTTCCCAGTTTAAACCAAAGCTATCAGCATGCGTCAAATCGTATGCAATCTTTTGCTTCAATGTTTTATGCATCATTTCAACTTTTCCCTGACTTTGAGGGTGATAAGGGCGAATTTTGCTAATCTTTATGTTGAGAACTTTCAACAACCGTTTTACTTCTCCATCGAGTTCACGTCCTCTTTCATGCTGAATTATGTTGGTTTTATCAAATTCTGCAAAAATGCGACTGAAATGTTAAGTGATTACATCGGCTGAATTGCTAGGTATAGCTCGTGACCACACAAACCGACTTAATATAACCATTACGCTTAAAATGAATTTACACTTTTCTTTATGGTATATAACTGCATGTCTCTGCATATTGACGAGATAGATTTGAAGTATATCGTGCACAGAACTGCTGCACACATGCATTACAGGTGCTTTTAAAGAAAACTTTGCATTGCTCTTCTGATAATGCGGCAGTTTAGCAATAACTTGCTTTATCTTTGCCTCTGAACCTTCAGTATATCTTCGTTTTAACAGATGATATATCTTCTCACATCAATGCCTTTACTTTTATGGTAATTATGAGTTATAACTTTGCTGCCTTTTGATTCACACTAAAGCTCTTTTCCCTTTTAGTACATTCGATTATTTTCAATCAAATAAAACCCCTTGTATCTGTGAAATCTTCGCAGTGTAGATCGTTCTAAGGGTGTCCTTTCTGCAACCGGTACATGATACGTCCCGCCCGATACCAGTTCGAACATTATCCTATACTCTGTATCGGACATAAGCCCACACGTCCTCCAGCCCTTTGCTAGCGCCATCGCAATCAGCAACAGCGAACATATCAACCTTAAATACAGCATTAATATCATGTTAGTTAACAACAATCAACTAAAACTATGTTAACGGTTCTATTTTATTGCTTTTACTAAAATGTATTACCAACGTTAAACTGTTGTAATATTTTTAGAATACCAGTTTTCGAAAAATCTCAAAATACGGACATTTCATTATCTATTATAAGACCTTAATCAAAAGCACTGTTTACCAAGCTTGACATAAAAGTACACTGTAATATATTATTCCAATTAAATCGTTATTGTTACGTCGTCATTTTCGCTGCACCGTCCGATCATATGAGACCTTTATTGTGCGCTCCCTTATTCCATAGCAAACGACACATATTTTCCCCATGCGGTCGCACATGTAATAAGCATTGGGTAATACGATGGGTGGACACAGTGTCAAGTAAATTTGTCAAGTACTTTGATAATGATTGAAAAACTCTAGATGCTTTGGCGCTGACCCTCGTACCCCGTAATCTCAACATTTTACAGTAAATTGTTTAATTTAAGGTATCGCGAGCCACGCGCACAGAGTTAAAGGGTGAATACTCTACTGATTGTGTCGGAGCAGTAGTCAAAATCTGCCACCGGGTTGAATACTATCGATTGTTTCCATTGGCTTATTTAATACAGATCGCGTGATGACGAATTGCGACGGCACGTGCGATTCATTGAAATAGCCAATGAAAAAACATTTAAGTATTTTATTCCGGTGGCAGCATTATACTTCTGCACCGACAAATTCATTTAGAGTAGTCACGCTTTAACGTTCGCGATACGTTTATTGACGACGTCGACGGCTTATTATTTGATGTCATGGATGTCGCAACATTTCCGCTAAAAAATTGAATAATTACAATATATGCATTCCGTAATTAAAATATATTTTGCCATATATAAGAGATATTTCACCGTGGAATAGGAAGGCGATGCAAAGACGATCCTTTTGCATTGAAGATTTCTCATTTTTCGCATATAAACTTTATTACAGTATGCTGAATCCATATAGGAAATAAATAATGAAATCGGTTCTGGTCTCGATGTATTAAGGAAAATACTAGTTGCGACAATCGTACGTTTTTTTTCTAAAACTTATACTTTTCATGTTAAATGCATTTTATAATACAGTTAAACCATTGAGTAAATAGACGAAATTTATGTACAAATTTAAATACTTCGTTTAGAGACTATTGGCAACGTCTTAAAAATACAAGAAAATGACCAACCACAAATATTGCACCCGTGTCCTGCGTTTTAAAGAAATTAAATGTTCGCCTCGGATAAGAACAAGTCATTTTTAGCGTCATTGTTTTTATTTTTGTATCGCCTTTCAAAATTCAAATATCTTCTTTAACATTAAAAAAGTCAAAATTCACCAACAAAGCTCATGCAAATCACGTTTACTTTATGTATATGACTTTGCAAAGCTTTTTATAAAATCAGGGTTTTTATGTAGGTATGCTATAGTTATCATGATTAAATCACACGAGCAATCGTGGTATTTTTATGCCCTACTAAAATCAAACATAAAAAATAATAACCTCAATATCAGCATTGATGTATTCATGGTTCTTTCTCTAGTAAGTGTGCCAAAATGAAATCAAAGAAAAGGCAACTGTTGGATAAGAAGACTTCATACCATTAAATCATACTCGCGAATCGTGACCTCATCTTGTAGAAACATGTCTAAACTAAATGTCAACCGGAAGGACGATCTCTCATTTTGCTGCCATTTTTTAAATACATGGAATTGTCTATAAAAATGATTGTTAGCAATAAGACTTTCGTACTGTGGCTGACATCTGAACATCTGTAAATTCGCGACATCATGTTTGTGACATCAAAGCAGGTGCGGGTCAAGGGTTTTCGAATGGGGGTGGGGTGTAGGTCAAGTTTTACAGTTGGCGGATACTTTAGTAACACTTTGTTAACCCTAAAACGGTTGATAGTAGCATATCCAATTTCATGCGCCGCAGGTAATTTTTTGGCATTCGATTTAAAGGCCCTAAATATGCACATTTTAATATATTTTTTTGCTGATTAAGGGGAGGGAACGCACGCGGGGAGGGGACGCACGCCATCGCTCTCCTAAAACCGCTCTTGCAAAGATCCCAAATCGTTCAGGGTAGCACCAAAACGACACATTTATTTCACAACAGTTTAACAAACTGTGAAGATTTGAAAATAATCTGGTGAAATTAACATAAAAGGAATTTAGAAAATGACATAAATATATTCCGATTTCTATGAAGAATTGTCGTGTGTATCTTATTTTTGTCAATGACATCAGTAATGTATGTGTCGCTTAAGAGACTTTTTTCCGCTACTAAACTGATCGCCGTACAAAAATATTGAATTGACACAGACCCTAGTGCATGCCTTTCTTCAAATTTAGGAAGGAGAAATCGGATAGCATGTTCAGTTAACTGGTAATAACGACCGACACGGATTCCTTGTCATTTGAGCCTGAGAAAAACGTTGGTGTAAAGCCGTTCACAGAGTAAAGTGAGCTGTATGCACCGATAATTTCATTATGTGTTTAGTATCTGGTGCGTTGCGCAGCTGCACCCGAACGACCAACCGTTTAAGAAATGAACCCGTAATTCCTGGAAGTTTTCATAAAAAGGCATTGTCCTTTGCCAGCCCCATAATTAGCCAAATAGCTGAGCACAGAGGTTGGGACCAGAGGTCCCGGTGCGATCCTGGATCGATTATTCTATCCAAGAATATTCGCCTTCAATCGCTGATGCAAAGATAGCAAAGCTGTCAGTATCCAGCAGAAATACCGAGGAATTAACATTTGTTCTGCCCAGACGGTTCCTGTAAGACTGACCTTATATAACCAACCTTGTCGAAACTGCCTTAAACCTAAAACAAAAACTTACGGGCACCTCGCTTTTCCGATTTCCGATCAAGTTGAAACAAGGATTTTTGTCATTTTTGAATACGACTTAACGTTTTTTGGTCGGGAATGAATAAATATGACACATCAGCCGACAATAATGGACAATACTGACCACAACTGACCAAATCCGACAATACTAGCTAAAAACTGACCATTCTGGTGGAAGTCGACCAAAAGAACCTCGTCGGGTAATCTAGATCTAACCTGAAAGTGTTAGTCATTTTTACTTCAACTTTTCATTTTTTACATGACATACACAGGTGTGCGACATTTATCGTTAATGTTGCCACATATATCGTCAGTTGAAATATTTGCGACATTTATCGTGTAAGTTGCGACATATATCGTCAGTAGGATTTGCGACATTAATCGTTCCTTGCGACATTTATCGTCAACTTTGCGACAAATCTCGTAGCCTGCGACATATAAAGGCGATGCGACATTTAACGGCGCTACACGCTTTAATTATCGCTATTACACGATTTGACTATAAGCGACAAAAAGCGTTACAAACACGTTTTAATGGTATCCTCATTTGATTCACACTTATCAATAAACTTACTTATTTTAAGTCAGGAGTTTTATTTTGTTTGTTTGAATATTATGCACATTCTTTTTTGAATTCATGTAAAGTTTGTTTGAAAGTTGCCAATAAGAATATGATAGTCCATGAACTTTCAAATAAATGTTATACGACTGTATTAACGCCTTAACGACGAAAAACACAGATATGTTCGCGGCTCATGGATATTCTCCGCTTATGAGACCTGATTGACAACGTGACAGATGTGAGAATGACAAAGGCACTATTTGTTTTGGACTCATCACACAGTCAGGGAACACATTGTCGAACATTGGAATCTATCAAATTTTACCAATAGATATCAATGTGAAACTATTATTATTACACTGTGTTGTTGGTGAGACTAAACATAAGTTCTAACATACGGGTATGGAATAATGACAAAAGGAATTTTGTCATCCCAAGCGCAAAACCTACCGACAAATAAAAAAATAATATCAGTTTGATAGGTCTGTTAACATGCATTTACAAGACTGCTGAAACCCTATATTGCTAAATTTCGAAACAGAAATTAAAGTTGTATGCTGTGTAATGAACCAAACACGATTTAAATAGCATACCATTTTCGAATTGAATAATATTATTAAAGATAATCTCAAAATAAATATGTTTTAAAGATGATATCAAATTTAATAAAAGCAGAACATGTATCTTAGTGACAAAGGAACAGACCAGTATAACATTTGTGGTAAACATAACTTGCATATCGATTGTATAATGATTATACTTAAGAAGTATTCATGATATTGCTTTGTTAGTTTATCATAATTTCATGGGTTTTTATATTAGTTGTGCAGCAATATACCTTCATATCGGTATATCGCGGTTCATTCAAACGTTATCTTGCGGTACAGTTTTGCTGTATGATAATATAAATTTAATTTTCGTACAAAATGCTCAGATTTTTCAATCAACCCAGCACTACAGGCTTTGATTCTCAAAAATTGTGTTTGTCTTGAATTTGACGATTTTAAAAAGTAAAGCAAAGCGTGCGTTTATGCCTTTATCCAATACATCTGGCGGAGCTGCAAACTTATTTTCAAACACAGCGTTAAACTAATCATAATATATATTTTATTGTCCAGCTACATTATGATAAGCCACTTATTGATTGCAAAACACTAGGTTTAATTGGAAGATGTCCAAAGTATCGTGTATTTCATAGATGAGCACGATACAAAATGACATAAGAAGTCGAATTATCAAGTGCGAAAGCTGTCAAAAACTAATTTTCCCACATCTTTTGCGTAAGTAAACTGTGTAGATGTTTTGATTTTGTGTAACTGTTGATAAATGATAGTGTGCAATAAATCAACGGTTTTTCCTCGACAGAAAGTGCATAAGAGAACTTTAAGTGCAAGTGCAAGGTCACATAATAAAGTAGGAGAACCAAAAATATACTTTGAAATCAAATGACCATTTGAACCATCTCGGGGATAATTTTATTTTGTGTCTGTAGATATACTAGAAGTATTTTAATTGATTAATAATTTAGTAGTACTTTCATTTGAACACATATAATTAATGTTCAAAGTCACTTAAAGGTTTGTGAATTGATATTAAATGAATTATAATAATGATTCTACAACAGTTGCACACGCATGCACATTAGTATGAGAATGGAGCTTACCGTGGGTTATTACCCCGATATACCAACGGTTGTTGTCGTATGACGTCACTTTGATTGTCCGCGCACTGTTTATGAATGAAGACGACGTCATTTGATTTGCATTGTTGTGGTGACGTTTTCACGGAAAAATGGAGGACGTTCGGTTAATATAATTCACATTTATAACCTTTAAATCGCGGATAACTTATTAATGAAATCGTGTTAGAATCGAAATAATCGATGTGTAGGCGTTCCGAAGCTTGTTACCAAACCACTCGGGCTACGCCCTCATGGTTTAGTTACTACGCATCGCAACTCCAAACCGTTGGTTATTACCTCAATAACCAACGCTTACACGTCGATTATTTCTTAAATATACAATCTTTTTTAGAAACATTTATTCATGCAATTTATGACCATATAATTCAGGAAAATGCCATACAAATATTAATTAAAATTGCTTTTTAAATTAGCAAGTTGACATTCAGTCTTTTTAATAATCAGTTTGCACGGATACGCAAAAACGAATGTTTTGCGCATTTAAGATTGCAAAAATCTCATACATATTAAAGCTGTAAACTATTATTGCATACCATTCCGATGTCACATTGTTTAAAGTCAATGTGTCGGTATATTTAGTAGACTTGTCATATACACTTGAAACCAACCAATAATTGAATTGAGTCTTCTAAAATGCTTATTGTCAATATACTAGTATTAACCAATTTTTTTAGCTCAAATGACCCAGTGTCAAACTTGGCTGAGATTTAATTGATACAAATGTTCTGACCAAACTTCATTTTGATTTGCGAATAAATTAAAGAAAGCGAAACAGTTTTTCAAATTCAGCCAAGACATCATTAGAACAAATGACCTGATCAAGTTTCTTGAAGGAAGCACAGTAAATGTGATTTCTAGAGTGGTAACAAGATTTTTCTATAGCCATTGGCCCATATAAGGAAAACTGCTATGCCCTCAACGACCATGGTTTTATACTGACAGAACATTTTTAACTATACCCAGAATTAATAAAACCTTATCAAACATTAGTAATTTGAATGACTATGGATGTATTAAAAATCCCAAAAAAATTATGAATGTAAAATCAAACCCCGTTGTTGTTTACTTTTCAACCTCAGTTTGTGAGAAATAAATCGTTTTCTAAAATTTATCGCATGGAAATGGTATATACAATAATAATAATTCAACTCGTCATAAAAATTCCAGTGCACAATTATACTTACAAAGTATTCTGTCATATCTATTACCTGTCAATAATACCCGAAAGGGGAGTTAGACAGTATACAGTCTTGGCCAAACATGGCCGGACCGACGGACATGTCCTGTAAAATTGTGTAAAGTCCGGCCTGTCTTTCACATTTACAGGACCGATTGTCCGGTAAAAAAACAACAACGAATTCATAGGCTTCTATAGGTTAGTTTATGGCTCTGAAAGTTTTCTGAGGTGCAAAAATAGCAATAGCGTCTTTATACAAGTGCTTTTCCGTAGCAACGCTCTTTCTGCTGACGGAATTTTCCGAGGGCACCTGATTGGTCTATTTATGTGCATCTTACGAATGCGGGTCAGGACGGTCCAAATCCATGACGGCCTAGTCGCTTAACAAGATAATCATAAATCTGATTATTACAATTTAAATGATGCAGATATAAATTTGTGTGGTTTTAATAGCAATAGTAATGTATAATAATGATCATTGTCATTCAAACCGTTATTATCTTGGCTATCAATGTCCATGCGTGAAACAGGCCAGTTGTCATTTATCGAGGCTGTTGTCGGTTTAGGCTGTATTGACCAGACTCATACCTGACATGCGCGCTAAGCGTAGCTTAGTTAAACAGGTATCAGCTACTTTTGTTTTGGAAATTGTTATTATAAAATTAAGATATTACAAAGAAGCGATTCCTGTTAATATTTACTGTTAACATGCTTTCAGCATTAAACAATTTTTTTTTTAACTAAACAAGACTAGTACCATGTATGGCGTGTATTATTATTTAACGTCAGATACAAATGTGTGACCTTAAAATTGATAGCTATTCAATAATTTTATCATTTTATATCATAAACACCTTGATCCCATCAATGAAACCAAGTTATTTTACTATTATATTCTGCAGCCAGTAGGTCATATAAAAAAAGAAGAGGTCCTGTATTTTTTCCCATTTTACAGGACCTACTGTCCAGTAAATATTTGCCTAGTTTCGATGTGACTGAGTATATATAGATACAGATAGATAGACCACACGCTGCACATATTACAGGCTTTTGTATTGCTGATATTTAATTTCTTCTTTGCATATTCAATTAATAAAAAAAACCTCAAATGTATGTCTATTCTTAGTTTGCTGTCTTATTGTATGCTCAATTTATAAATGTTTCTTCAATAATTGAATTTTCAGAAACCTCATTCTTTAAAAGAAAGTTTCAAAGTTATTTGGTTAAAGCCACACACTTTAAAATGAAATACATGTTAATCAATACATAAAGATGCAATTTGAAAGTGTGCAAAATTGTCATTAAATCTATAGCCTAGTTAGAAAGTAATTAATTATTTTTTTTATTTAAAAACCAAAAGTAGGATTTCTATATACGTATACTCATATTTCGACCAACGCGATTATTTTTTAGTTTTAAAGCGCCAAATAGACGGATTTCTACCTTGTAACCACCAGATATATTCTAATTGGCATAGATAAAATTAAATCTATAGCCTAGTTAGAAAGTAATATATTATTGTTCAAACGGTACCGCTTTTAAACCGAAAGTAGGATTTGTAGACGTATACGTCTATTTTGACAAACGCAATTATTTTAAAGTTTTAAAGCGCAAAAAAGACGGATTTCTACCTTGTAATCACCAGATATATTCTAAATGGCAAAGATAAAAATATGTTTCTTATTTATACTTAAATTTACTATGCCATGCAGTTAATTTTAAGGTGTGTGGCTTTAAGTCATTTACAAAGTTGAGCAAATATAATCATTTTTCTAAAAATAAATCATCCTCTGAAGCCCCCACTGAGATTCAAACTCAGACCTCTTTCCTCTGTGAAGGAAAGTATTCTATCTTGAAATACAAGGGCATGTAAGAGGAAAGTTAGCTATTTTAAATCTATCAACAAATAGATTTGAACAATATTTATATGGTATTAAAATATGCAAACATCCCGTAAGTTTATTTTTCACATGACCTTCGAAACAGAACAGACATCTCTGAATCTGCAATACATTACATTCTTAAGTGTCGAACAACAGACGCCAGACAAAAGGCGATCACAAAATCCAGAGTTTAAAAGAATTTACGATACACGAGATGCGTATTTCATACTTAACAAGAGCTAAGGCGTCATAAAAAAACTAAATGTATTATTAACAACACGCTTACCTCAATTTTAACTTAAATCCAATGCTTTAAACAATAAAGTTACAATGATATGAACTTCCATTTTCTGTTCTTCCTTCCCTTTCTCAAAATTTATTTAAAACCACACAATTTTTACATAATAAAAGTATAAAATGCTAACCATGCTGACCTAAAACACAATATAGGAAACCGTACATCCAACTTGTCATTAAAGTCCAGAGTTTACATGAAATTATGTTACACTAGATATGTATTTCATACTATACAGAAGCGAAGGAGTCATCCAAAAACTAAATTTAGTATTAACGACACGCTTAAATGTACATCAATTTTAACTTTAATCCTTTGCTTAAAACAATACAGTTACAAAGATATGAACCTCCAATTCTGGTCATCCTTCTCTTTCTCAAAATGTATTAAAAACCACACTATTTTTTTTTAAACTTGTGTATCAAATGCTAACCATTCTTACCTAAAACATGATTAAGGAAACCGAAATTTGACGCAGCGAGTTAATTTATTCTTATGGAAGATTAAATTCTGCATGACAAAAATACAATCGAAAATATTTTTTACAATCTTTTGATGCTTTAAAAAATATTTTACTGTTAAATAAAATAACACGTCTGACTTGTCGTCATTAAAATCTAGAGTTTGAATGAAATTACGTTACATGAGATACGCATTTCATACCATATAAGAGCAAAGGAGACATAAAAAAACTTCATTTAGTATAAGCGACATGCTTACCTTAATTTAAACTTTAATCCAATTCTTAAAACAATAAAGTTGCAAGATACAGTAAAATGCACGCACTTCCATTTTCTGTTTTTTTTTGCGTTCCATTTCTCAAAATTTATTTACAACCACACTAATTCTTAATAACATTTGTATCAAATGCTTACCATAACAAAGCCGTAATCCTGTCGCTGTGAGTTATTTTATTCCTATGAAAATTTAAATTATGAATGACAAACACAAACTCCAAAATAATTTTGGATTCTTTCGATGCTTTAAAACATATTTAATTGCACGACCGACTTGTAGTCATTAAAATCCAGAGTTTAAATGAAAATACGCCACACGAGATATAGATGTATTCCATATCAATTCATGTGTGCTGAACAAAGGGGCAATTATACACTAGGCTTACAATGCTCAAACCAAAAGGTTCCAAATTGTTGCAAACAAATAAATTAAACATTCACATTAATCAATTATAATTACAAGCTATTTGTTTTTGTACTGATATATATTCAATTGTGGTGTGGTCAACCGGGATCACCTATGAGAGAATCAGGTGAACCAACCACTGCCCTAATCAGACATCAGTCTGAAATTAATGTTACTCAGCTTTAAATATTCTGCTTATTAAATCTTGACAGAACCTTGTCAAGTTGACGATGCTAAGATTTGAGAAGTTTATGATTTATAATCATCAAGGTGGGTATTCCAGACGTAAAACATTGCATCATTATATGGTAAACAGCTGCACAACTGTATGCGAAAAGGTAAAACCGTATATTATATCGAGAACTAACTTACATAGCAACGTCCGAAATGTGCAACATCCGACTTCTATTTGGATATTCATGAATTCAAGATATAACGTTAACTGAACTGTTGTACTTTAAGAAATCAACAATAAAACGTGTGTTTTGATAAAAAAAATAAGCAAAGCAAACCAAAAACTAACCCTTTTAACGGCAAAACAATTAATTTATCCAATATTCAACACATTTCCATTAAAATTATGCCCTTGAACTTTAACGGTTGATGGTTGTTTCGTGCCACTACCAGTTCGTGCCACTGATATTTGTGTTGTTTATTTTTCAAGGTAAGTTTCGTAAGAAATAAATGTGTTTGCAAACTTTCTCGCATGGTAATGGTATATAAAATTCAACTCATCGGACAAATTCAAGAACACAATGACACTTACCAAGTTTTCTGAACAACCGTCCACAGCGCAAAATGCGGGCCAGTGGGCCAGATGAGACGCCGCGTGATGTCTGCAATTTCGCTGAAGATTTCCATATCCACGGGTGTTTTTATGTCAAATGCTAGTGTTTTTCAATAGATCGTATACTTATCTACAAAACAGCGAAGTAGCGTTCACTTTAATCATTTTTGATGATGTTATTTTGTAAATACTTTCTCGCGTTCTTTTCGAACGTTCATTGGCAGCCATTTTGATTGTTGGTTGTATACTTCCGAAATTATGTGTTTTAATGACTCTCATAAATGTTTTTAGTGCAGAAATTGTAATTTTAAGTATTGATTTATCCATTTATTTTTTATATTTTGTTAAGTTATTTGCGTTTAAATTTGATTGTTTGTTGCTTACTTGCGAACTATTTTTTGTGTTAACGCTAGTGGATATGTAATCAGGTTACCGTATCTACATCAATGAAATTTAACGGTTGTTTGTTTTTGTTTGTTTTGTTAATATTTTCTAAACGGGTTCAGCTTCGTACGTTAAACGCAATATGAACTTATTTATTAATTTGGGAATAAAATCGCAATTTGTATTATTTAAAATCAAATTTGAAGTGTCAAGCGCGTGAATTGACTCCTGGGGGTGAATTGTCTTTGGGTTGCTATTAACGCTAATAACGCTTCCGGCGAGAAATCATTTTCGGGATTTAATCAAAAACTGGATTTTTCCCAGACATAACGAATACGCCATCAAGTAGATCTGTTACATATTCATGTCAAATTTCAGCAAGAGTGATGGGCCAGTTTCCAAGACTCCCAAATCGCGGCTATACCCTGGAGCTTAATGAATTTTTGTCGCCATTATCATTCGTTCAATTGAACGTCATCAAATGATGACGTTTATATAGCACTCATTCCATACTAGACTTGCGACACTTTAAGGGTTTCGCGGGATGGAATGAGTGGGGAGATCATAAACACTTTTCAGCTTTCCGGAAGCAAGGACCCTCTGGACGTGAAACACCAGCTTTCCAACACTATATGATTCCAGTTCCAAAGCACAAATTGCATTAGTTCAATGAGAAGAAATTCCAATTTCGCATAAAACGGCATATTTACAAATCTCTGAAAAACAAACAGTGCTAAAAATTATTTTAAGTAGTCATTTACTATTTAATTGATTATGTCCTCTGATTGTTGCATTTTCAATTTAAAGTTGTGTTCTTATATGCATTTATTGTTGTATTGACTTAAAAAAAACAAAAATGGATGCCCATTCTTAGTTTGCTGTCGTAGTCTACCCTTAAATTATGCATGTTTCTTGCATAATTGAATTATCAAAAACTGCATACTTTTAAAGGCATTGTCAGAGTTATTTGGTTAAGTTAGAGTCAAAGTAAAGCAAATATATTCATTTTTCTTAAAGTGAACCATCCTCTGAAGCCCCCACTGGGATTCAAACCCAGATCTCTTTCCTCTGGAAAGGAAAGTATTCTATCTTGAAATACAAGGGCAAGTAAGAGGACAATTAGCAATTTTAAACCTATAAACATATAAACTTAGTTATTCACATGACCTTAGAAACAAAACAGACATCTCGGAATCTGAAATACATTACAGTTACAATTCAGGTTTTTAGTATTGGGCATTGTACATGAATGTTCAAGTATTGTATATATCCTTGGTACACAGAACTGCCTAAAGATGCGTAAAATACCAGTATTCAAATATAAAAATATCCCATGTGTTTGTTTTACTCTGTTAGAATCCCTATTTAATTTTAATAAAGCAGTTTTTTTTCTTCTCCTGAAAATTTAACAAAATGTCCGTTATGCTACTTTTTACATTCAGAAAATGACATGTGTTCGTAATGTCACTTTCGAAAATTTTATTTTTACCAAAGAGGTAGAATTAATATTATTAAACAGTTGATGTATGTCACCTTAATAAAAAACAAAAAAATGGCTAAAAATAAAAATGTATAAAAATGTCAGTTACATGACTTATAACATTAAGTAGACGATAGAGCTTTAATACTTTAGGATTAGAGTAGAACTTAACACAAAACTTAACCAAATGTTCAATTGTCTAACTATTAAAGGGGGTATTAGTCTGTCAAAAAAAACAGAAAAAAATGGGTACATTATAACGTAAGCCATCATGGGGAAATTGTTCATATTCAATAATTTATAAGACGATCTTCAAAAAATAAAAAAAGGAAAAAAAAATTTTTTTTAGGGGGGGGTGGTTGAGAGGGGGTATAATGTGGGGTGTGGTCATTTATGAGACGATCTTTCAAAAATAAAAAAGGGTAAAACAATTTTTTTTTTGGGGGGGGGGTAGGGGGGTGAGAGGGGGGTATACTGTGGGGTGTGGTAATTTATTAGATGATGTTTAAAAAAAAATTGTAGGGGGTGGGGTAGGGGGGGGTAGGGGGGTAGGGGGGGTAGGGGTGGGGGTGAGAGGGGGGTATAATGTGGGGTGGGGTAATTTATTAGATGTTTAAAAAAGGTTTGGGGGGTAGGGGGTGGTAGGGGGTGGGGTAGGGGGGTGGTAGTGGGGGGTAGGGGGGGGTGGTAGGGGGGGTGGGGTGAGAGGGGGGTATAATGTGGGGTGGGGTAATTTATTAGATGTTTAAAAAAAAAATTGGGGGGGGGGGGAGGTTGAGGGGGAAGGGATTCTGGGTAGGGGCGTGGGGTATTGTTTGGGTGGAATCCATTGTGGTAATCAGGTAAGTGTTGTTTTGTCAAAGTAATAATAAATGTGATCATAAATAAAGAAGTTATGGCAATTTAAGCAAATGTTCAATTATCTTAGTGTAAAAGGGGCCATAATTATGTAAAAATGCTTGATACAGTGGTCTGCTCTTGTTTATAGGTTGGGGTCATGTTGCTAAACAAGTATGCAAAATATAAAAGCAATATGTCAAAGGATATAGGAAATATTTGGGGTAGTACGCAAACTTAAACATAGATTTATCAATAATATGCATATTCTAAGTGAATAGGGGCAATCATTATAACAAAATGCTTGATAGAGTTGTCTGCTCTTGTTTATAGGTTGGGGTGATGTTGGTAAACAAGTATGCAAACAAGGGCTGTTTGTAAAACATGCATGCCCCTCATATGGGCTGTCCGTTGTAGTGGCAGTCATTGTGTGAATACAATTTTTGTCACTGTGACCTTGACCTTTGACCTAGTGACCTGAAAATCAATAGAAGTCATCTGCGGGTCACGATCAATGTACCTATGAAGTGTCATGCTCCTAGGCAAAAGCGTTCTTGAGTTATCATCCGATAATCATTTTACTATTTCGGGTCACCGTGACCTTGACCTTTGACCTCAAAATCAATAGGGTTAATCTGCAAGTCATGATCAATCTACCAATAAAGTTTCATGATCCTAGGCGTATGCGTTCTTGAGTTATCATCCGAAAACCATTTTACTATTTCGGGTCACCGTGACCTTGACCTTTGACCTAGTGACCTCAAAATCAAGAGGGGTCATCTGCGAGTCATGATCAATCTACCCATGAAGTTTCATGATCCTCGGCGTATGCGTTCTTGAGTTATCATCCGGAAACCATTTTACTATTTCGGGTCACCGTGACCTTGACCTTTGACCTAGTGACCTCAACATCAATAGGGGTCATCTGCAAGTCTTGATCAATCTACCCATGAAGTTTCATAATCCTAGGCGTATGCGTTCTTGAGTTATCATTCAAAAACCATTTTACTATTTCTGGTTACCGTGACCTTGACCTTTGACCTAGTGACCTCAAAATCAATAAGGGTCATCTGCGAGTCATGATCAATGTACCTATGAAGTTTCATGATCCTAGGCCCAAGCGTTCTTGAGTTATCGTCTGACAACCACCTGGTGGACGGACCGACCGAAAGACCGACCGACATGAGCAAAGCAATATACCCCCTCTTCTTCGAAGGGGGGCATAAATATGAAAGCAATATGTCAAGGGACAATGAAAATAAATGGGGGTAGTACGAAAACTTTAACATTTGCTGCATATTCTAAGTGGAAAAGGGGCCATAATTATGACAAAATGCTTGATAAGAGTTGTCTGCTCTTGGTTGGGGTCATGTTGGTAAACAAGTATGCAAAATATGAAAGCAATATGTCAAGGGACAAAGAAAATATTTGGGGTAGTATTAAAATTTTAACATTTGCACCCTAACGCAGGCGCTAAGGCAGACGCCGGGGTGAGTAGGATAGCTCCACTATATATAATTTATATATAATAGTCGAGATAAAAATGAGTGAAAATCTCTGACTCGGCCCCACCCCAACCCCCATAACTTTTGACCAAGGGGTCAGATCAACATTCCAAATAGTGCAGGGTCGCACATTATGCTCATATAGCTACCATGTGTGTAAGTTTAAAGGTTCTTTTTTTTAAAGTGTAGGTAGAGATAGTGGCCAGGACGGACAGACGGACGGACAGCAGAGATAACCAGAATATCCCCACGCTTTTCAAAAAATGTGGGGATAATAAGCTAATTGTAGGTTTACAAGTAGCAAATCAACTCAGCTGGACTGCATTAATCGCAGGAATAAGGGTAAACCTGTTCAGAGCAAACTAACGCTGCCAACAAAGCACAAGCTTTACGTGTCAGGACGCAGCACTATCAATACATTCTGCATCAGGAAGTACACGACATAAGAATTTTAGGGACCCTAAATCTGAATTTGACAGTCTTCCACACCTTAAGCATCAAAAAAATATTTATTTGCTTGTGTACCTGATAATTTATTATTATTACCTGTTTTGGCTTCAACAACCTTTATCAATTGGCCCTCGGATAAGCCATGTTGGTGGAATGGGGCTCTGTTTAAATGATCATGCTATATGCACAAGCTATTGTTTCGTAAGTGGCTCACAGAGTCTCTGGTGATGAATTCAGACATCATGTAGCACATTAACGCTACACGATCAACCAATATGCCTTTTGATTTTAAGTCCCAAAGCAATTTAGCCCTTATTTGGCCATAATAGGGTGGGGGATCTATTTGAAATACAACTATTCCAGATAACAAAATCTGAATTCATTCATTAAATGCACATATTTTCTTCATTTTTGCTACAATATGACCATAAATCAGCTTTCCCAGTCATATTTGGCACTTCATTGTTTACCTATGAAAGGTAAGAAGAAATTGAAGCAGCATTTTATAATATAAATTTAAAAATGCACTCAAACATGCACTTAAAATTAAGTTAAAAACAATTGTAATTCTAATCATATTAATTATTCTTCATTTTTCTCAATTGTATGGTTGAGCAGCTATTTTTCCCAATTTCATGGTTTATCATGCTTATTTTCCGAATCCAAAAGGCACTGGCTTTAACAAACTGTCTAAGCATGTACATATATATATATTAAAATCGCTTTATGAGTGATTATGGGTGATAAAAATCTAACATGTAATATCATTAATCTATATTGTTTGTATTTTTCGTAAACATAACTACCCACCAGTGTGGTCAAACATATTTTTTTGTTTTTAATGACGTTGTTTCACACATTGCTGTAACCAGTGATTTTTTTCGCTTTATATTTTACAGCCTGTGCTTTATGGATTGGGAAAAAGCGAGATAGTCCATGCAATTGGGAAAAAGTAAACATTATAAATATGATTATGATTATAAATTACAGTTAACCAATTATTTATTAATGCATGATTTCTTAAATTTATATAATAAAGTGCTGGGGAATTTAATTGCTGTATAATTAACTCAATAAACCAATTATTTAGTTTATTGTTAAAGTTTTGCAAATTTTGGGGGAAATTTATGTCCGATTGGGAAAAATTGCTACTTTTGCCATTGGGAAACGGCCTGTAAGAGGCTGTAATTATGGGCAGAAAAAATCACTGGTAACGTACATGTACAATCCTTATACTGAATGAAGGAGTTTTATTTACCAGTAAACTTTTTTTATTTTTTTGATACTTTAAAAAATATTTTACTGTTAAATGTAATGTGTCGGACTTGTTATTATTAAAATCTAGAGTTTTAATGAGATTACCTCACACAATATACGTATAAAAATATTTAACTGCACATCCAACTTGTCGTCATTAAAATCCAGAGTTAAAATGAAAAGACGTCACACAAGATAGGTATTTCATACCATCTTCGCTCTTGTACGGTATACAATTACTGAGGGTGTACATCCTAGTTTAGTGGGATATTTCCAGATTTATATACTGGTATTTTACATGTCTTAAACTTTAACTGTTACATATAGCAGATTCAAAGATGTCTGATTTGATTTAAAGGTCATTTTACCCAGCATATCCCAGACATGAAGAGTGTCCAAATTTGTGCATAGAACCAATTAATATTTTATTAAATCAATGAAATTTATCAATTGTGATTACCAGCTATATAATTTTTTGTGTAGTGACATATATTCAATTATGGTGTTATCAACCGGAATAACCTATGTGAGAATCTGGTGAACAAATCACTGCACTAACCAGACATCAGTCTGACATTGAAATTGCTCAGCTGTACATATTTTTTATTATCAATATCTTGACAGGCTATGGACATTGCTCAGGTTTGTTAAGACTTATTATTATCAGGGGCAGGCAGACATTTTATAAATTAAACAGCGCATCATTACGTAGACAACAGCTGCACAACAGCATAGGAAAAAATAAATCAGTATATTATGTGGACAACTAACTTGCATAGCAACGTCCGAAATATAAAATATCCGACTTCTATTTCAATATCTAAAATTCAAGATATAATGACGACTTAACTGTTTTACTTTAAGGAAAAAAACAGTAAAACAATGTTTTTAATGAAAATGAAATAAAGCAAACTGAATAATTATCATTTTTACTGCTTAACAACTAATTAGGGGCCTATCCAAACATTACAAATTCAATCGCACATTCCAATAAAGTTATGCCCCTTGAATGTAAATGGATATTGATATAACGAATTAATCAAACGTTATCAGGCATTTGTAATTTGAATTACATTGGATATAAGAACACATGTATATTAAAGATATTATCGGACAAATAGAGTACCATGTTAATACCAGTGTGTACTTACATTTATCCGACACGTCTCGGAAACCTTCCTTCAACTCGTCGCACACAATAGATCTAACACATAGATTCATGTCATGTATATCTACACAACCACACTCGATCTCCACAAAAGACATGCATGTGTACTTCCGATTGATATTCAAACACAATTATTTCGTCTTTGTTTATCGATTAAACGCTAGTTGCAATAATCCAACTCCCAGCTATTGACCCTCCGGGTCTGGGATGAGCTGTACGTATGTACTCATAAAAGCTCAGAGCATTCAAGAAGAACTAGATTAAACGCCTAAATTTATATTGAATTAATAACGCGTAACTTAGTTTCTTTGTTTGGTAGCAAGATGGAAGCTAGCCTAAGCGCTTTTCATGACGTGACGTCACAATGTTTATCTTTGCGCGTGTGGTTTCCCATAAAAAATATTATAACGCAAAATACCCGCAAACTTTTCCCAGGTATAACGCCTACGCCAACTGGTAGATCGCATTCTTGTCCATATACATGTCAAATTTCAGCGAACGTGTCGGGCCAGTTTTCAAGGCGCTCAAATCGCAGTGATTTGCCCCAGCTTAACGCAACTTAGCCCCCTTTATAATTCGTTCAATTGAACGTCATCAATGATGACGTCCAATACATCACTCATTCCATATTAAATAATTTTACCTTTTATTATCTTCCATTTCACTAACATGCAATAACAGTAAACCCCGCAGTAAACTGTATAGAGTGACAAATATAAAACAGCAGAATATGCACATGAATCTGATTATACACAGATCCACGAACATATAAATCGAATCATGTCTTTTTCCATTTTCGAACGATAATCTTGTAAGATTTCTTTTCGCGAGTAGAATACACTCCAAATTATCAACACTATTTCTGTGACATTCATAAATTTCTAATGACAATTAGTTAATTGTATCTAAAACGTATTCTTCATCGCCCAATGACAAACGTTTTTCATTAATCCATGCTTATTATATGATGTACATAGATACTTTGATTTTTAAATGCCATTTTCGCTGAGCATCTTTTTTTGTCCGCCATTTTGGAATATTTGCGACATGCGTGAAAAAAATCGTAAATGTCTCACTACTTTCGCGACCCTGCGAAATTATTCACGTTTGGAATAATGCTCGGGATTGACCGATGTTGCAATGTACTACTGACTTGCGAATTCAGTGAAAATAAACTTTTTATGTTCAGAAAGCTTAACATTATAGGACAACCACGTTCTGTGAAAGGCGGAGCTAAATCAATCACATGGTTGTGACATCACAGAATCAAGATGGCGGTACCCGCTAAAACTACGTTAGTGAGAAAACGTTACTTTACTGGCGAGGACGCCTTACAAAAGGCTGAAGAGTTTGTATTTCATTATGAAATGAACAGTTTGACATCTTTTGTAAAGGTCAAGGCACCTAAGAAGATACAATTACCTGGTAAATATATAGTAACACATAAATTCGCGACCCTGAATAAGTGACCGTCAATAGTAATGAAAATACTACTGGCGACAGTAGCGTACTATGGGGACACCCTTGTTGTGAAGAGTATGTATTTCAATATGTAATGAACAGGTTGACATCTTTTTTAAAGGTCAAGACGACAACCAAAAAAAAAACCATAAAGGCTATAGCGACATAAGTAAAGGATTACTTGGATGACAACCAGTAGCCGTAGGTCATGATCTAGTCTGAACCTCATGTGTATTAAAGGGTATAGTGACATCATTAGTAACTGATTACTTTGACGACAACCAGTAGCCGAAGGTCATGATATAGTCTCAACATCAGCTGTACTAAGGGGTGTGACATAAGTAAAGGATTACTTGGACGACAACCAGTAGCCGTAGGTCATGATCTAGTCTTAACGTCAGTGGTACTAAAGGCTAAAACGACATAAGTAACTGATTACTTAGATGACAACCAGTAGCTGTGTCATGATCTAGTCTCAACATCAGGTGTACAAAGGGTGGTGACATAAGGGAAGGATAAGTCAGACGACAACCAGTAGCCGTAGGTCATGATGTAGTCTCAATGTCAGGTGTACTAAGGGCTATAGTGACATAAGTAGAGGATTACTTAGACGACAACCAGTTGCCGTAGGTCATAATCTAGTGTAAACCTCTGGTGTATTAACTCAGGTTAAGTAAAGGATTATTTGGACGATAACCAGTAGCCGTAGGTCATGATCTAGTCTCAATGTCAGGGGTACTAAAGGCTAAAGTGACATAAGTAACTGATTACTTAGACGACAACCAGTAGCCGTAGGTCATGATCTAGTCTCAACATCAGCTGTACTAAGGGCTGTGACATAAGTAAAGGATTACTTGGACGACAACCAGTAGCCGTAGGTCATGATCTAGTCTCAATGTCAGGGGTACTAAGGGCTATAGTGACATAAGTAGAGGATTACTTAGACGACAACCAGTAACCGTAGGTGATGATGTAGTCTCAATGTCAGGGGTACTAAGGGCTATGACATAAGTAAAGGTTAACTCAGATGACAACCAGTTGCCGTAGGCCATGATCTAGTTTCAACATCAGGTGTACTAAGGGCTGTGACATAAGTAAAGGTTAACTCAGATGACAATTAGTAGCCGTAGGCCATGATCTAGTCTCAACCTCAGGTGTATTTAAGGGTAAAGTGACATAAGTAACTGATTACTAAGAGGACGACCAGTAGCCGTAGGTCATGATATAGTCTCAACGTCAGGGGTTCAAGGGTCCTAAAGGCTATAGCGACATAAGTAAAGGATTACTTTGATGACAACCAGTAGCCGTAGGTTATGATCTAGTCTCAATGTCAGGGGTACTAAAGGCTAAAGTGACATAAGTAACTGATTTCTCAGACGACAACCAGTAGCCGTAGGTCATGATCTAGTCTCAACATCAGCTGTACTAAGGGCTGTGACATAAGTAAAGGATTACTTGGACGACAACCAGTAGCCGTAGGTCATGATCTAGTCTCAATGTCAGGGGTACTAAGGGCTATAGTGACATAAGTAGAGGATTACTTAGACGACAACCAGTAGCCGTAGGTGATGATGTAGTCTCAATGTCAGGTGTACTAAGGGCTATGACATAAGTAAAGGTTAACTCAGATGACAACCAGTTGCCGTAGGTCATGATATAGTTTCAACATCAGGTGTACTAAGGGCTGTGACATAAGTAAAGGTTAACTCAGATGACAACCAGTAGCCGTTGGCCATGATCTAGTCTTAACCTCAGGTGTATTAAAGGGTAAAGTGACATAAGTAACTGATTACTAAGAGGACAACCAGTAGCCGTAGGTCATGATATAGTCTCAACGTCAGGGGTACTAAAGGCTATAGCGACATAAGTAAAGGATTACTTTGATGACAACCAGTAGCTGTAGGTCATGATCTAGTCTCAACCTCAGGTGTATTAAAGGGTATAGTGACATAAGTAACTGATTACTAAGAGGACAACCAGTAGCCGTAGGTCATGATCTAGTCTCAACCTCAGGTGTATTAAAGGGTATAGTGACATAAGTAACTGATTACTAAGAGGACAATCAGTAGCCGTAGGTCATGATCTAGTCTCAACCTCAGGTGTATTAAAGGGTATAGTGACATAAGTAACTGATTACTTAGACGAAAACCAGTAGCCGTAGGTCATGATCTAGTCTCAACATCAGCTGTACTAAGGGCTGTGACATAAGTAAAGGATTACTTGAACGACAACCAGTAGCCGTAGGTCATGATCTAGTCTCAATGTCAGGGGTACTAAGGGCTATAGTGACATAAGTAGAGGATTACTTAGACAACAACCAGTAGCCGTAGGTCATGATGTAGTCTCAATGTCAGGTGTACTAAGGGCTTTGACATAAGTAAAGGTTAACTCAGATGACAACCAGTTGCCGTAGGTCATGATCTAGTCTCAACATCAGGTGTACTAAGGGCTTTGACATAAGTAAAGGTTAACTCAGATGACAACCAGTAGCCGTAGGCCATGATCTAGTCTCAACCTCAGGTGTATTAAAGGGTAAAGTGACATAAGTAACTGATTACTTAGACGACAACCAGTAGCCGTAGGCCATGATCTTGTCTCAACGTCAGGTGTATTAAAGGGTAAAGTGACATAAGTAACTGATTACTAAGAGGACAACCAGTAGCCGTAGGTCATGATCTAGTCTCAACCTCAGGTGTATTAAAGGGCTGTGACATAAGTAAAGGATTACTTGAACGACAACCAGTAGCCGTAGGTCATGATCTAGTCTCAATGTCAGGGGTACTAAGGGCTATAGTGACATAAGTAGAGGATTACTTAGACAACAACCAGTAGCCGTAGGTCATGATGTAGTCTCAATGTCAGGTGTACTAAGGGCTTTGACATAAGTAAAGGTTAACTCAGATGACAACCAGTTGCCGTAGGTCATGATCTAGTCTCAACATCAGGTGTACTAAGGGCTTTGACATAAGTAAAGGTTAACTCAGATGACAACCAGTAGCCGTAGGCCATGATCTAGTCTCAACCTCAGGTGTATTAAAGGGTAAAGTGACATAAGTAACTGATTACTTAGACGACAACCAGTAGCCGTAGGTCATGATCTAGTCTCAACCTCAGGTGTATTAAAGGGTAAAGTGACATAAGTAACTGATTACTAAGAGGACAACCAGTAGCCGTAGGTCATGATCTAGTCTCAACCTCAGGTGTATTAAAGGGTATAGTGACATAAGTAACTGATTACTAAGAGGACAACCAGTAGCCGTAGGCCATGATCTTGTCTCAACGTCAGGTGTATTAAAGGGTAAAGTGACATAAGTAACTGATTACTAAGAGGACAACCAGTAGCCGTAGGTCATGATCTAGTCTCAACCTCAGGTGTATTCAAGGGTATAGTGACATAAGTAACTGATTACTTAGACGAAAACCAGTAGCCGTAGGTCATGATCTAGTCTCAACATCAGCTGTACTAAGGGCTGTGACATAAGTAAAGGATTACTTGAACGACAACCAGTAGCCGTAGGTCATGATCTAGTCTCAATGTCAGGGGTACTAAGGGCTATAGTGACATAAGTAGAGGATTACTTAGACAACAACCAGTAGCCGTAGGTCATGATGTAGTCTCAATGTCAGGTGTACTAAGGGCTTTGACATAAGTAAAGGTTAACTCAGATGACAACCAGTTGCCGTAGGTCATGATCTAGTCTCAACATCAGGTGTACTAAGGGCTTTGACATAAGTAAAGGTTAACTCAGATGACAACCAGTAGCCGTAGGCCATGATCTAGTCTCAACCTCAGGTGTATTAAAGGGTAAAGTGACATAAGTAACTGATTACTTAGACGACAACCAGTAGCCGTAGGTCATGATCTAGTCTCAACCTCAGGTGTATTAAAGGGTAAAGTGACATAAGTAACTGATTACTAAGAGGACAACCAGTAGCCGTAGGTCATGATCTAGTCTCAACCTCAGGTGTATTAAAGGGTATAGTGACATAAGTAACTGATTACTAAGAGGACAACCAGTAGCCGTAGGTCATGATCTAGTCTCAACCTCAGGTGTATTAAAGGGTAAAGTGACATAAGTAACTGATTGCTTGGACGACAACCAGTAGCTGTAGGTCATTATCTAGTTTCAACCTCAGGCAGTGTTCTGCCGAGGTATTAAACAAGATGGGACAAATGTCTCACATGTCATGAAAAGTTGGGGACATTTTCTAAACTTGTGAAACACTGAGCAAAAGCAGCGAAAATGATCAAATAATGAATGTATATCATATGCTTATTTACCTCGACATCTGGTACCAATTCATCAGTGGTCTATAGAAGTTTCTCCAACTTTGTTAATGTTAGTTTTCAAAATATTTCAACAAATAAACTAGTCGAGCAGTAAACTTGGTTCATTTTAATTTTCAAACATTTCAACAAATTTAATAGTAAACTGCAACCTAATGTAACTTTATTTACACACTGGGTTGTTCTAGTTACAGGTGTTGGGCGCGTGGCCAAGTCACTTTAATACTATCAATATGTCATTAAACAAAAAAAAATAATCAAAAAAAACAAAAAAAATGATATAATATATATATATTTTAAATACAAAATGTTGTTTTATGACATATTGATATTATGAAAGTGACTTGGCCACGCGCCCAACACCTGTGGTTCTTGCTAAGTTTAATTGAAGATCTTTCTTTGCTTTGCAGATCTCCAGAATTTCAAAACCTCTACAAAGTCAAAATCTTTTATTTCACCACTTTCAAGTTTTATTGTCATCAAACTATCAACCCTTTCACCAGACAAGAACTTTAACATATTGCCGACTCAATAAATCAGCCTGTACAGCATTCTTAAAATTTGTGTTTTTCGTTGTGAACACGCTATCGTTTATTGTGTTTTATACATATAGAACATGTCATAAATTTGTTATCGCTATCGTACTCGAGCCAACAATGCTTCTTCAACTACGAGCTTTGGAATTTTCGTTCAAATTTTTGCGATTTAGTCAAATTAGTGTCAGTGTCATTTTTACCGTCCGGCAACGAAACGGGTGGGAAATTTAAATTACTAGTAGTAGTAGTACTGCACTCATAACTTGTTAAAGCAGCAATCGAAGGATCAACGGCTTTTGCTTGGTTTTTATTTTGCGGGGAAAAATACGTCAACAATGCTCGAGCTTTCTTTTTCTTCGGAGACGAAGCAGACGCTTTCATTTTAACATTGCGAGCGAATACTATTCAATGGAGAATAACCTCGAGCACCTTGTTAAATTGATTGGCTAAGATTGTAGCGCCGAATATAAATACACCGAAAGTATGATTCGTACACATTATGATTCGGGATATTTTTATTTTCGCTCCCAAGTTTTTTCGCGTTTTTGACGATTCTTTCCCGGACTTTTTGTTTGCGACAAAAATCGCGTCTGGAGTGTTTTTTAGCGACATTTGTAAAAAATATGCGAGATTATCGCAATTTCGCGGCCTCGGCAGAACACTGCTCAGGTGTATTAAAGGGTATAGTGACATAAGTAACTGATTACTAAGAGGACAACCAGTAGCCGTAGGTCATGATCTAGTCTCAACCTCAGGTGTATTAAAGGCTATAGTGACATAAGTAACTGATTACTAAGAGGACAACCTGTAGCCGTAGGCCATGATCTAGTCTCAACCTCAGGTGTATTAAAGGGTATAGTGACATAAGTAACTGATTACTAAGAGGACAACCAGTAGCCGTAGGTCATGATCTAGGCTCAACCTCAGGTGTATTAAAGGGTATAGTGACATAAGTAACTGATTACTAAGAGGACAACCAGTAGCCGTAGGTCATGATCTAGTCTCAACCTCAGGTGTATTAAAGGGTATAGTGACATAAGTAACTGATTACTAAGAGGACAACCAGTAGCCGTAGGTCATGATCTAGTCTCAACCTCAGGTGTATTAAAGGGTATAGTGACATAAGTAACTGACTACTAAGAGGACAACCAGTAGCCGTAGGTCATGATCTAGTCTCAACCTCAGGTGTATTAAAGGGTATAGTGACATAAGTAACTGATTACTAAGAGGACAACCAGTAGCCGTAGGTCATGATCTAGTCTCAACCTCAGGTGTATTAAAGGGTAAAGTGACATAAGTAACTGATTACTAAGAGGACAACCAGTAGCCGTAGGTCATGATCTAGTCTCAACCTCAGGTGTATTAAAGGGTATAGTGACATAAGTAACTGATTACTAAGAGGACAACCAGTAGCCGTAGGTCATGATCTAGTCTCAACCTCAGGTGTATTAAAGGGTATAGTGACATAAGTAACTGATTACTAAGAGGACAACCAGTAGCCGTAGGTCATGATCTAGTCTCAACCTCAGGTGTATTAAAGGGTAAAGTGACATAAGTAACTGATTACTAAGAGGACAACCAGTAGCCGTAGGTCATGATCTAGTCTCAACCTCAGGTGTATTAAAGGGTATAGTGACATAAGTAACTGATTACTAAGAGGACAACCAGTAGCCGTAGGTCATGATCTAGTCTCAACCTCAGTTGTTTTAAAGGGTATGGTGACATAAGTAACTAATTACTAAGAGGACAACCAGTAGCCGTAGGTCATGATCTAGTCTTAACCTCAGGTGTATTAAACGGTATAGTGATCAACACAAATGAAAGATGAAATATGTCTGACAAGCCTTCAATTTACTTGATACAGTTCCATTTCTTCTCAGGATGTTATAAACAATTAATCTGCATTTTACTTACATTTATTTATTTTGCAGTAGGAGAGACAAACATTTGTTGCTATGTTTATTGTAATAAAAATAGTTTAGCTTAAAATTCCACATTGTGAAACTATTACAATTATCCATCAGGTGTCACAAAGTGTAAAAGTGCCCTAAATATTGTTTTGATAAATAATCTGTAACCAATACAATTTAATTATGCACCAATCTTGTTCTAGTAATAGCTCTGAAAGAAATTTTTGAGGCCCTTTCTTTACTTCCTTTGATGCCTTATGCCAACTTTGTATTTTAATGTTCAGGCATTGCATTCAATATTTTTTTTAATTTCTCGCAAGATTATAAAGCCAGCACAGAGATGTATTATATACATTAATTCCCTTGGAGTGCAGTCATACTCCAAACAAATTTACGTTGAACACTGGTTGTAAGTAAAAATGGAAAATGTTATTCCTTTTTACATTTCAAGTTACCGTTTGATTCAATCTTTGTGTGCTTAAACAATGAGTTAAAAGTTGTTGTTGTTTGTTTGTTTTTCGCTGGGCAGTTTTTGGAGAAACCCCGAGGTATTGTCATAGTATTGTCATAGTCAGCTCTGCGTCTGCCGTCCGCGTCATGCTAAAACCTTGACATTTGTCACTAAAATCAAAGTGGTTTCACATTCAACTTTGAAACTTCATATGTAGATGCAACTTGATGATTTCTACATGCCACACCCATTTTTTGGTCACTAGTTCAAAGGTCAAGGTCACTGTGACCTCTAATTTATTTTATATAAAATTCTGACAATCTTTCATTTAATCAAAACTGCACCGAGCGTTGGCACCTGTTGGCACCTGTCATGCGGTGCTCTTGTTAAAAATAGTTATTACATTATTGCAGTTCTTAAATAATGTTTCCATACCGCAGGCAAATACTGTTTATGGAAAATACTGGAGTAATTTAATCCAAGCCTCCAGTTGTGGTCACACAATTTCTTAAATTGCTGCTATTGAAGCCTGAGCACGTCCAATATCCAACATATGGAAGTTCAAATTTTTACAATATTCATTGCTATCAATTATAATAGATATTAATATCTTTGCTGAAATAAATACGAGAAACAAGAGCTGTCTTCAAAGAGTCAGAGGCTACAAAGTTCTGACTTCTTGAATTTGAAACTTAACAGAAGCCCCGATACATTGCATTATTTAGGTGTGTATACAAAGTTATTTCTTTTAAAAATTAAAGTATACTGTTCTTGGCTTCATTGATTTATCAGGGAAGTAAATAACTGCATGTTTAATAAAAAAAAGGCCAATACGATACCTGCATTCAACACAAAACATTATAACATAGAACAAAAAGTTGAAACTAAAGGTAATTGTAATTATTTGTTTGCTTTTTTTATTTCAGAATGTTGAATGTTATTTAAATATCTGTTATATCACTTATGATCAACTACTGATATATATCTGATTATTTTGCTGTATATTCATCTGTTGGGCAATTTACTTCTGCAACATGGCCAACAGTGTATGCTTCAACCTGGATTTAGGGCAGTAGTATGCAGGCTCTCTGATTACTGAGCTGTGGAAAAAGTTTATACCAGTAGCAAGACTTATTTTCATAAAGTTGAAAACATTGTTGCAGGTATTAAAAAAATCATTCTTTTCAATGTACGAGTGTTATCTGTTTGCAGTGCATTTCTGAATGAGAGGTTCAGGCGAGGATTGGAAACCTCACAGCCCCAGTCATGGACCATGGAGAGTGTTCCTCACGCAAAGCAGTTTGATAGCATTTCATGTGGTGTATATGTTATTCAGAAAGGGTGTGTTGAAACAAATACTAATGAGCACCATCAAAGTACTTGTGGTGAGCATTTACACCTTAAACACCTAATATTTATGTACATAGGTACCAGTTAAAATGTAGATATTACTTTTAAAAATTTCTGAGTAGTCCACAAAAAGTTTAAAAAATATTTAATTGCTGCTAAACATAGCCACAATATTTGGCTTGGACTCGACATTTTTGCAAGCACCAAGTCCTTGTGACAGTGAAGTTTTGGGAAACTGGGACCACAGTATCTAAAAACCTCACTAATATAAATATAAGTATGCAATAAACATGATAATATTAAGTCAGTC